>NW_021849015.1:420879-422507 GCF_003651465.1 Formica exsecta | reverse complement strand
TTCCCCCGCTCCCTCCCCCCCCCCCCCCCACTTCCCCCTATCTTGCGAACACAGATTCGCAAACTGCCGTGTAATAGCACAATCCACGGGATTGCAGGGTGGTTCGACGTTTTCAAAATGGAATTCCGTGGAAGAGCTCGCGTCGTACAAGAGAACGTCGTGAGAGCTCCCTTTTCCACGCACGTCAGTTTTCCTGATTATTATTATCCACGGTCGTAAACCCATCGTCGATACAATGGAACTTTGCGGCGAGTTAGAGTTGCGGATGCGAACATGCATGCGTGCGCGCGTACGTGCCGAGCGCACGCGCTCGCATATGGTAGTTTAATGACGACAACTTTTGTACACCATCGGATAGTCCATTGTTCGCCTCTACGGGCGCGTAGAAGCGCGAATCATAAACTCGTGCTCGTGTTACAATGCGGATCTTTATTTGCAATGGGCCTCGAGGAACGACACATACATGGTAGTCGGAGCATTCTTTGAACAGCAATCAATGAAGATTGCGTATCAGCTCCGTGTCTCTATGAACTACAAGAGATACGTAAGATCGTATTCTCACCTTCTTTAGCGTCGCATTGAATACTAAATTTAGCTATTTCATTTCGTATCTTTTTGACGTAATATAGAAAGATTAACGTTAACGCGCAAGAAGCAGACAATACAGCGTTAAATATTTGAACATTTCGAATCTATAAATATAAAAGTGACTGATTCTCTTTCTGACGTAACTATTTCATCGTTATTTCACAAAACACATTCAGGAAATAATAATATATCCCGCCGCGAGCACTCGACCTAGATCTCGACTCGGAGTTTAAAAATTGGAGAGCTCGCGCTGAAGATCGAATACTTGAAAGCTAGTAGCGTACTTTATACCAGACGCGATTCAACGTAGCATCGAAAAAACCTCTCGTAACAATCCCATTATATCACGGCACAATCGCAACAATCGCGATAATAGAAACAAGCGTTTCTCTACGTGAAACGTTCTCATCTCTCGGGTATTAGCGAGCTAATGAAACGTGAGTTGGATTCAAATCCGTGGTATCGCGTTTCCGGAAGCTGAGAGGGGTCTACCACCGTGTCCTGCCGGCAGCAGGAAGAAGCGGGACAGACGTTTGTAGAAAAAAAAGAGACCGAGGGACGTGCGACGCGCGGGATGGGAAGAAACCTGATCAATTTATTTATTAAACGTTTTTCGTGCCTTTGTTGGGGCTGTTGGGTTCCCATGGGAAATACGAAGCGCTTAAATGAGTACCAACGGCGGAGGAGACGAGAGTGAATCTCGTCGCGAGAGGGAATCATCGCAGGACGAAGGAAGGAGTAAGAGCAGGATCAGGCACAGATTCCCTCTCTTAATGGAATCAGTGTGGAGTTACAGGCCGCCAAAGGTCCGGGATGCGAAGCAAAGCTCGATACGCGTGCGATAGCACGAATTTTCGTCGGCGGAACGCTTTCCCGTCGATCTTCGTGAGGACGGCTCCTGAGAATCGGACCGGACGCGCGGAGGGAAAAGAAGCGAGAGGCCGATTCTTCTCCCGAGAGGAGACAGCGGTTCGCCATTAGCGCAATCTAATCGTCGGAGGTCCCTTAATAACAGGTTGGCCTCGGGTTCGTCTCGGAAG
>NW_021849015.1:406608-420460 GCF_003651465.1 Formica exsecta | reverse complement strand
CGGAAGAGCTACAACCGCGCCCGAAGAAGAGAGAGGAAGAGAGAGAAAGAAACGATACACCGAGAAGGAGAAAGGGAGAACGATGTCGGAGGCTGCGCGGGCTCAAATTCATTCGATTTCTCGGATACCATTCTGCGCGAGGATCCTTTCTGTAATCTCTCGGCCTGAGCTCAATTAATGCTTAACGACAAAACCGTCGAGAGGAACCCTCGCTAGAGCGATGAGCGGTGCGTGGGATCGGGAAAGAAGCTCGGTAAGAATGCTGCTTCGGAAGATACCGCTAATTGTAAAGCGCTCTCGTACCCGCAAATTGCCGAGCATACGTCCGAAGAATGCGCGTCGAATCGTTCGAACGAGTCCTTCTTCCTTCCTATGAGTATTACGAGGCGCATCGCCCGCGTCGAATACGTTCCCTCGTCCTTGGACCGGATCGAGTTAGTCCTCCTGTCTTCTGCGGCGCTCTCGGCTCTTTCCGCCGCTTTCATCCGTGTACCTCCGTTAATTGAAAATCGCGATAGCGGCACGGTACGGAGAAGTAAATAGCACGTTCGGATTGATTGAGTTTATTGAGTGAGTAGACTCACGATGTAATGTTCAATGATACACCATGTGAATGGGAGTCTGATTGGCAGGCACTCGGCTGCGCGAAAATACACGGTCGTTAAGTCCCGATTCTGATAATGTATAATCGAAATAAATATCGTTTCACTTTATCTCGTGTACTCTTCGTCGTCTTTTCAGAAGCCTGAGCCTAACGAGCGATTTTGTTAGCCTTTCGTAAATGCACGGAAAGTACTGTTATTATATAATATTGATGTGAGATGAGTTATTCGTTAATCACGTAAACGTCCAGATTTTCGTGATTTATCAATACGTTATTTAATATATCGTAAAGGAACGATCAAAGTCTTCAACTAACTTCCTGGCGTATTACACAATAATTAATGATACGAAAGTATAGTGCGTACTCGTTAAATGTTAAAATTGTCACTAAGATCGTTGACACGATGATAAATCGAAAATATATTTATCGAAAATATATTTGAATTTAATACATCGCACAATATCAGCCTAATAAATATTCGTACAAAATCACAGAGCAGTTAATAAAATGCTTTTATGATGAAACTCTTGTTGAATTAAAACAATATATAAATAATATCACAAATAATACTTTAGTATTACAAAATCATCGATATAGCCTTTCACCGTCGTTGTAAAAAAAAAAAAGCTGTGCGACGGAACACGACAATTTTTCTCATTTTAAACCTCACAATCCGATACACGTATCTATACGCGGATACAATTTGTTGCACGATTCTTCCCGGAATCCTGTGGGAGCAAGAGCTTTGTCATTATCTCGATAGGTATCGGACGCCGCCCAGGGAAAAGCGAGAAGCAGGTACGGTGAGGGAAAGATGCACGATTCTTCCCGGAATCCTGTGGGAGCAAGAGCTTTGTCATTATCTCGATAGGTATCGGACGCCGCCCAGGGAAAAGCGAGAAGCAGGTACGGTGAGGGAAAGAGCAGGGCACTCAGTCACAAGTAGAAATTGAGGGAGAAATATCTCGTTTCTGAATTATAACCGGTCGACGGTATAAAAATCTCAAGAAAGGTGGATCAGCCCTACTACGGTCCCTTTCGCGTATAGCCGACGTAATTCGCCTCCTAGGCAGAGCACGGGATGCAATCTGCCAGATTGTGGGGCACACCGAAATTACCGGGTTACGGGAAGAAGTCTTCGTAGATCGCGTCCGGACCGGAGAGTCGTCGGCTTTCAGAAAACCAACGTGCCATTAGCGGCCGTTCTCCCTCGTCCGCTCGTCAATATCCCAACGTGCACGCGGGCGGGCCGCAACGCCGGTAAATAATGCGCCACGAGAGGGTGTGCCCCTGTGAGACAAAGGGAAGAACTCGGCCCCCTTTTGTTTTCTCCGTAGATCCCGACGTCGTAATCGCGTCGCTCGTTTCCTGGATCTTCTTAGCTCGCGTCACGTGGCCGAGAAGCTTCGTAATCCTTTTCATCAGACTTTTCAACAGACAATTATTTTGCGTCATGGAAAGCTTCCGAGAAATTAAAATTGAGAGAACATGCGTAATGGCGTACATGATCGTGAAATGTACGATCTTTAGTTTCGATATCGGATACAATTTTTTATTCGGATACAAAATTAAAAGCATTAATATTATAACGAGAATCACGCTCTTGTAGTTTCTCATTATTCACAATTTCCAGTGATATCGGCCAAGAGATTCCGTAAATGAGGGAAAACGCGTCGGCGTCGATGAAACGCGAATGACCAAGTTAAAAGTAACCGTATCATCCATAAAGGCCGCAGAACGATCGTAAAACTCACGGTAGCTATAAAAAGACAATCAAAAACCTTCAACTATCTTCCCGGTCTATACATTGCCCAATAATGTAAGAATTCCATCCGAACGATCGAACGAAACGCACTGCCCGCATCGTTCGAGCAGATCGAATTTACGACTGCCGCGAGTTTTATACGTGGGATGCCAGAGATTTGTCGGACAACTTATCGATTCCATTAAGTACTATTAGCGAAGCGGACTAGAAGAGACGTATAGACCTCGAAGAACTGGAATCAATGCACACTGCTTACCTGCCTAAGCATACCTCTCGACCGAAACGTGGACGTATTTGTTTTAGGTGGGCTACAAAGGACGGAGAGATCCTGCGTTCCAGATAAAGGACACAATCTTCGAAGGTCCTCTTTCTCTTCGCACGCGGTCAGAACCTATCCTCGAATATTTCGAATGCATCGACTGGACATGGCGTATTCATCTTCTATGTCTTTTGGTCCCCCCGATATCTTCGTGAAACCTCCGAGACGCCTAGGTAGGGTACGTCGAGCGAACATTTTTCATCTTGCTCTTTCTAGTTTTTTCCTTGCTTTCCTGCTCCTGCTTTGGACCTTTTTTTTACGAGAAATGGAACAAGCTCGAATTTCACTCGTGGGGTCTTCGAAGAGACTCGTAATTCTAGATGGTCGACATCGATTTTCCTCTTGAAAATTAATGGATACGCTGACACACGCAAAAAAACTATATTCTACTCTACTGAGTTTCCTACAATCTTACTGCACGTCAATTTCATCGATGCGATTATACAGCATCCCCGATGAATTGTACCGCGTTTCTATTTCGTCTTATCTCTTTTTTAAATGAATTTTTATTCTGTTCCGATTATGTAAAAAAATGCTTATTATATAAAAAAAATTTGATTTTAATTTCATAAACATAATAAAGAATAAAACGCCTAAATAATACATGTGTGTGTGTATATATCTTATAAATATATTTATCTTTAAAAATATTTGACAAGTATATACAACCTGCAGATTATTTTTATATTTTAGAATATCATATTCTAATAATAAGAGAGAGAGAAAGAGAAAGAGAAAGAAAGGGAAATTTCTTGAATTGATCGCACATTCACAGCTTTTTTATATCTTAATCATCTCGTGGATTTTCATAACAAAATATTCTATATATATTTATATACTAAATACGAATATATTTTTATGTTTATGTAAACCACCGGCTTGCCTCTCTCACCCCCGGTTCAATTCAACCATACAATTTCTCGTCTGGTTTTCTCAAGGGGAGAACGATACGGGAGTGGCAGCATCTTCGAGTTCCGTTGACCTCCTGGCGAAACGAAACGACCTTACAAGAGTTTCCTCTTAAGAAAAGCAACCTACGAGAGCGAATACGAGTCTGAGAAAAAAATATTCTACGTCTTGTCGGGGGAACCTTCGACGAGGTGCTTCTGGGCGAATTCCGCACAAGGAAGAGACTTGTTATATATCTAGGCCTCGAAATGTACGTTGGCAACTTTTTAGTTTCCGGTTGATAAGGACCGATTTCCGACGTGTTTTTTTAGAGAACGGTTATACTTTGACGACAATGTGCCGCATATCATAAAGTAACAAAAAGAGACTTTTAAATGTGAAACGATTTATGAGCGTCACATGCAATTGAGACTTTCGAAAATGAATGCATAACACATGTTACCGCAATTGGCCAAATCAATTTTTTAACCACGATTATCCTAAAAATCACAGAACGCATCACCATCTCTATTAACAATATCGTAAAAATATACATATAATTATATACCGGTAAACAAAATACACCGATAAATACACATTTGTCGAATTAAAACATACTAATAATTTTTTCAGCTAAGGCGATGATAAAAATCCATTATTTTTTCATAACTTTAAAATAATCTCTTCGATTGTTTACGATAATAACGTATGCTCATTAAACGCATTCATTGTGCATTAAATACTTATGAGAAATTATCATTTGTTGATGATTCGTCGCTATCATATTCCTTTCGAGACACGTTATAACGTTTCGAAGAGGAAGGCATAGAATTCAATAGAATCGTACGTAAGACCGTCGGAGGACCCGGCGACCATTTGGAAGGACTGTATCATGGTCCAGGCATATTCACCCCCCGCTGTTAAGCGGCTTCGTGACGGCAGACGGGAGGGGGTGTGGCACATGAAACACCCTTCGGGATCCTGCGGTCATCCCCGGCCGTCGGCAGCCTTTAAAGCTCTGTGCACAACGAACGTGGGCATTATGCAGACTCAAGACTACACGGGCCGTTACGGAACCGCCCCGTAATGGGATAAAAATAACCGTGTTTATATAGGATTACGAGGCGATCATCTTCTCCATTCGAGACTCTACGTAAAGCTACGACAAAAGGGGTTCGCTCGAAGGGTACAATTTTTCATCTCTCTCGCTCGCTATATTATTGTCTATTTAAAAGGACTCTCATTTATCGATTAGAAGTCGTATGACAGAGGAATACAAACGACAAAACACGCGGCACATCATGTTACTATGTTATCAAGATCAGATACGAGATTCTTAGTAATTATGAATAACAAATGTATATGAGACATACAAACGTACAACGATATCTTAACATTATCGGGAATAAAAACATGTAGACAAAGAGTTTCCGCTGCTTCAAATCTGTTTAATTAATATTTTATAAATATACACAAATATATATGTATATATATACAAAAAAGATATATATATATATATATATATATATATATCTTCTTTTTTTAAAGAATTACGGAAGTATCTAAAGAAAACTACGACAAGTCGGAAAAAACAAATAAATTTTTCACAGCAATATCGCATAAGATATGTATTCACTTACTATAGCTACTGCAACGCGCGCTTACCACACATGCATTAGTATTCTCATGATCTACATATTTTTAATATTAATTCTTTTCCCTCTCTCTTTCTTTTTTTCTCTCTAGTTTAAAATATCTTTCATACATTGAATCTAAGTAAAAGAGAAATCCAATATTTTCTATTATGAGAATGAAAAAATAATATATTCAAAAAAAGAAAATAAATACAGCGTAGGAAAGATTCTAAATTCGATGAAATATCGATCGATCAATTAGACGAGCTCAAATCAAAATGTTTCTAATATTTGTCGCCCGATAATGAAAATATTTAAAATTAAAGAGAATATATTCTTCGCAGAAATCTATTTTCGCAGAACTTATCCTTCCGGAACCCATCTCCTTGCATGCTCTCTGACATTCTCTTCGACCTGGGGTAGAAAAAGGGGGAGGGCGGGGGCGATATCGAGTTATCGATGAAACTTGTATGTTTGTCTTTGTAACGCGTACGTTAACGAGATACCACGCGAGGTTGGATATCGAGGATTATTTGATTACAATCTCACAAATTTGCATGAATTTACTTGCCGGAAGTCTCTCACTGGTTAGCCATTTTCTCTCTCTCTCTCTCTCTCTCTCTCTCTCTCTCCTTCCTTTGTACCACGACCACGATATTACCTCTCTATCTTTTTGGCGAACCGTACCGATCGATGGTTAGGGAAGAAGGGACGAAACTGGAGCGGGGAAACGCACGAAAATGAACGTTATTAAATTGTTCTACAGTAACGCCGAATCCAGTCGTAAACATAAATTGACTAATTAATGACGTTGTCGAATACGCGACGGACTGGGACCATCAGATTGACCAGGATCAAACTAAAACGCGCTTGTATCCGATTCCACGTATATTGTATCCGAGTATACATATATACAGTACCGTGACGAGGTTGAATTTGTGTGTTAATAATGGAGTTGTTTGCGGTGCCCATCTCGACAGTCAATATTTATTTATCGAACGTTGCGATACAAGTACGTTGCCACGTCGCGCTGGCGAGCGGGAAAAAGACGAACGGGAAAAAAGAATGGAGATGGGTAAAAGGGTCACTGTAAATGGCAGGCGTATTTATTTGGTGAAAAAGCAAATTTATGCACCGGCCAAAATACGGATTCTATGCCTGAACCCCGCTGTCAAAGCGAGAAGGATAGCCCTCCGTTTCCCAGATTTTGTCTTTTCCTTCGGACGTTTCTCTCCTTTAAAATAAAGGCTAGTAATCAAGTTATCGATGTTTCTCTTCGCTTGATATATACTATGAGTTTCGCGCAGTCGTCAATCCAATTATTTCACAAAATATCGTTCACATATTTAATGCGCGAGATATATTCCCTGTCGAAACTAATTACTCGCGGTCTCGTCATACATTTCTAACATGCGTATTCGTAACCAAATCAAATGCTCCAAAATTCGTTCGCGGTGTCCCTAGAGTAATCGGGGAAACAAGCAGCTTGGACAAACATTTCTGCTACGAAGGTATGCGATGTACCATCCGCGACAACCGGATGGGATGAATATTTAACAAAGTCTGCGGCCATCTCTCTGTACACGGAGGTATACACCTCCATCTCGTGCGGCAGTTCGGACAGCACTCTGCGGCATCCGCGTGTGCAGCAACGACTGCAGAACAGCATCCACGCTCCCACCAGCGCTCTTTTCCTCTTAGCTGCCTCTCCGCCTCCGCCGATACCTATACCATCACGGCATCGCCTCCGCGCCGCTACTACTACCGCCAGCAACTACCACCACCATCACCGTCACCCACCACCACTACCATCGCCACGACTGTCCGCGATACCTCCACCACCGTCGTCAGCGACCTCCACCACCATCACCATCACCACCACGTTCGCCCAGCACCGGCGCCCAAGAGGCGAAGGGCCCCGAGTTCTCCGCGCTACGAGTCAGTTGGCCGACATGAGCCGCGCGTGCTGGGGCTCCCGGTGTTTATCCGCTCTTAACGGCTAATCCCGAGACGCGTACCCTCGTATATTGGGACGTGCGCGTGCACGTACCCGCTCGTGAAACATACACGAGGGGTGAAAACGACGTTTCTCACAGTTCGTACCTGTGGGGAGAGAGATTTTGACATACGGACCTCTAGCTATGATTTTCGAACGGCGTGAATAGCTTCCTCATGACGGAGAAAATTTAGTGTGTTCTTTGTCAGCGCGTTGCCAGGATCACGATTACGAAGGATTCGCGAACGAGATCGATGTGAAATAGTTTATCCCTGAATTGGCGAACGAATACGTATATCGATGGTCGCGGTTCCCGGGAGTGAAGAATGACGTTACGACGCACGGTGTAACGAACTTGCAACGATGATAACGCCAGTGTCAGTGTGCAGTGGGGTTAAAGTGCCAGCCGGTTTATGGATAACCACGGTTCGCTGATTGGCTGCACGAGTAAGTGATATCCGACATTAGTTGCGTAATGCGTCGTGTAGCGAAATTTTTTTGTACGGCGTCAACCGAGGAAATGTGTCCCGATAACATATATAAAATAGTGCTTTCAGTCAAAACGTGCGCAGAATAATATAAAATGCATAAATATCTCATGAGAATAATATCTTAAATAATTTCACAAAACTGCGAAATAAAATAATAGAATTTGATTATTATGTGTTACGATATTTTGTCGCAATTTCAACATCAATTCAATTAAAAAGTTAACATAAAAAAAAAATTTCTTTGAAAAAATTCAAAGTATCATATATTTTTAAGCATAATTGTTTTTTAAACGTTTCCTTTAAATGTAATTTAAATGCTTAAACGCTGGCTGTCTCTCGCGACATTTCAGACGTCTAATCGAGATAATTCATTATGTATCCTCTCGGGCGACTACGAATATTTTCGATTCATTCCGGTGACTGCACATTTTCAAAAGCCCGCTAGGGACCAAATCGAAAGATGAACGTTAGCATTTAACCCCTGCATTCCCGCTGGGCTACATCCACATACAGTCCAAAAGTCTCCGGGAGCCTATTAAAAACTCGCGGCGTGTCATAAACTCATGCTCGTCAACCCAAGTTTCCTTCCCTCGCCTTTATTCGGCTTCCTCCGAAATACCGGTTGTTACCAAACGCGACTCGATGATCGCTTTCCGATATCAACTACCGGATTTGCGCGAAACGACTATAATCTTCGACCCCGCTGCTCATCTGGCAGGTTAAAGTACGCTGATATTACAGGTCTGCGCATCAAATGAATGAAGTCGCTGGAAAAATTATACGAGCGGCATTAACTCGAGATATACGTTATTACTTGTTGCTTCATCGGAGCTATGTTTATATACCTCCTTTACGCCGCCGGTGTAAAACTTGACCGAAAAACAAAATATGCGAAACATTTTAAAACATTTTCGAATTATCTTAAATCCACTTTTTTTCTCAGCTTTACTAGATAAATTGAAATACGTGCGAAATAAACTGCACGCGTAAATAAAATACCGTCCAACACGATAAATAGCTCTCGGGTGATCGGTAAATCTACAGAGACTGCGCGCGAAGAGAAAGAGAGAGAGAGAGAATACGCGTAATCATAAAGTATCCTCCCGTATGCACCATCGAATAAAGATTTACAAGTACTCGGGGGCACTTACTAGGATTACGTGTACAGGAGCACGTTCTTCGATACGACTTAATGGCAGCAGTAAGTTGTCGGCGATTTACGTCGCATATATGCCTGCATCTTTTATCCACGCTTTAAAATTTCGTTCTGTTGCCGCTACCTATCCCATATCTACTCGTAAATACACGAAATGTGTGCATCGGAGGGAAGTTTTCCGAAGATCTACAGATTACATGCGATTCTCAATAATACATCGCTATTACTACGTTGCTACATTGGCTAGATCGTTGATGGTGATTTGCACAACGATCGATTCAATCACGGTCTTTTCGACGGTATCCTGGTAGAAACGATGTTATCACAATACGTTTGCGCGCTTATAACGAGGAAAACGACGCTGTGAGCACGGCATTATCCCCAACAAATCGGTAACATTATGCTTCCAACTATTTACGGCATTTATTGGCTGCGAATCGTTAGTCGTGACACTCACGACCTCACAATCGCTCGTAAAGATCGCGTCTTCGTGGCATGAATAAATCTCTCGGAATGGAAAACGCTCGATACAACACAAGCGCACTCGTTCACCGAGCGAGCGCCGTTAATTAATAATATCGCGCTATCTCTTTAAACTGCGACGGTAGAATGTATTAATCATATTAATGGCACCATGCATTAATAATTACCGCTTTGTTCCACTTCGCGCCCGTCATGCTCGTTGAAACAATTTCGCGTATCATTCACAGTAAAATGTTAACTAATTACACGGTCATAAATTTCGCGATAATAAACGCGAAAAAAAATATTAAATAGATGATAGAATGCTTCTCGCGATTACTATCCTATCGCGAAAATTTATACGCGACCAGGGCTAAATCTGTGGATCGATAAATGCGATTTTGTATAACTCAACGATGTATGATTCCATCGTTATAAATAACTTCGGAACGCGATAGCAACGCGATTTCAGAACGATTACAAGAACAGATCCGGCCGTTGACTAAACATTTCGACCGACTACGTTGGTGGTACTTGGCGATTGAAAGGAGAAGGGACCTTATTTGACTTCGTCGGAGACGTTATTAACGACTAACTGGCCCGCTCACAGTCGCATAATGATCGCTACAACGCGGACTCGTGTACCGCGCAGAAAAGGGCCCTCAAAAATAATGAAGCGGAGCGAGGCGCCTTATGCCAATGGGTCCCTTTATTATTTCTGCTTTTACCGCGTTCGTCGCTTTCTGTAAATACACTGAGCGTGACACGCGCGCTTCTTTGAATGTTGCTGTCACCGACAGTTTGCCTCTCAACCAACATTGCCTTCTTCATCCGCGCCGGTTCCGTATCGCCGCGCTTTCAACTTCCGCTCTTTCTCGTGTAACAAAAAATAATTATAAACGAAACAAGTTTGCGCTTTTTACAAGATGCTTTTGGTGATTTTGTGTTCTCATATACAAAATATATATATGAAGGTATTTAATTTAAATTATTAAAACACTTTTTCACAGAAAAAGAACTCAACAAATCTTAATGAAAAATAAACACCGTGTATAAAATAGCATGAATGTTTTATGCATGAGATATATAAAAATACTAGTTCCATTTTATCTGCTTTTCAATCTTAATAGTGAATTAATTAATAATCAAATAACATTTTTTGCAATTTTTTTAACGATGATTTAAAATATCGACCGTTGCATTTTCAATATCAATCCATAAAAAAGCTCATTCCCGTTTTCCTTGTTTCCTCCGTGCAATTTCAGCTTCATCGCGCGCATCATAATGCGTTCGCTGAAATTCTCCCCTTCCACTCCCTCCATCACATGAATAAAAATATCATGTCGGGATATTCTGGAGTGAAACTATTACGCGAAACCTACACTCTCGAATTTCTACGGGATCCGTGTAAAGGCCAGCGGTCGGCCCGATACATACTCCCGGCACAAGTTAATACGCCATTCACACGCGATATTATTCGCGGAAGGGTACACATTCGTGCGCATTGGTCACGTTCGTGTCGGGGCCGACGATTTTATGCCGACGTCTATCATTTTACGTCGCCGCCGCCGGCGTCTTCGTCGAGTGTTTCTCACCCCCGGCGCGCGCGTTTTCCCGACTTCCGTTCGCGCCTGTACGTACGATGATACGCCATACGTGTCCGGTCAAGGAGTTCGTCGCGCGGACGCTCCGTCGAGGAAGACAGGAAACTCCCTGCGTACGTGCTACGAGTGCGTGAGCCGGCCAGCAACCAATGACTGCTCATGGGCATCGCCGATCCCATGATACCCCGCGCTTTCCGTGCTTCGACCATTAAAAACTCGGTATGGTTTCGGCCTCGTCCTTCGTTATCGTACCGTCAGGATCAATGAAGCCTGGGCCGCCACGCAGAACGGCATGATGTATCGCGGTCTCGATCAGCTCGCAGGAAACAGCGTTGTTGCATCGGCTCGAGAAGAGAACTGCGTCATCGAGAAGGGCCCACCTGGCACGCGCAGGGGCCCATCTGCGGCGTCCGATCCATTCGGGGCCTCCGTGAGAACACGAGGTGCCTACCTGCCTCGAAGGGGCGCACAAAAGGAACCAGAGGGCCCGGTGTCCCTTTGCGAAAAATATATTCACGCGTCGACGAATTTCTGCGGTGGCGAAACGTGATCGTGTCTTCGAGACCGCGCCGGCCGATCGATCGCGCGATCGATCTTTAAGGGTCCACTGGCTCAATATGGCTTAATCTGATCGAGGAACATGGCCGATACAAATCGCGAAATTCGATGAAGATGCTGATTGAACGGCAGATGTTACCCACTCTAAGATTATTTGATTGATCGATAACGGTGTGTCGAGCGATGTTCTTTAAAGAATTAATGTATGAACGGGAAGTACACGAGATGAAGATAATAAAAAAGCGAGTAATTTCGTTTCATTCGAATCAAATCTGCGCGAAATGCTTTTATATATTTCCCGAATATAATAGTGCGATAAAACGACATGAACAAAATGCTGAAATAAAAATGCATTTTAACGACAGTTATATCACATATGTGAAATTTTACGTAGCTCAGAATCTTCAGACGAAGGCATTGAGTTTCTATCAATTATTTTACAATAAAGATTACACGAAAGTCGTCAGAAAAGTCACGCACAATGCGTAAAGCACGCAACATCCGTCGTAAACAGCATCGCGCTTTTACCAATTTTTATTACACTAGGATTTCTTATCGATGCGAATAAAATCGGAAAATTTTACAGAGGCCAGGAAGCCCTCCATCGTTTTTTACGTCATAATATCCGAAGGCGCCGAACGCCTGAAAAATCTTGGCGCGCGCGAAAGGAGCATCCTTCTCGTTTACGTCCGCTGATATGTGCGGCCGAGGAGAGCTGCGTCCTCGTTTTCTCGTATAGCGGCTTTCCTCATATATCGTGCGCATAGCTCCAGCGCGATACTGAAAGATATCTCGCCCGAGGCGCTCATAGTCGCACATTGTACTTTATATTCATGCAAAAACGTCAAATAACTTCCAGGCACGGTGTTTGCCTCGTCGACCAAAAGCCAGGCGCGGAAAAGCGACGTTTGATCCTTCATCCAAAGTCCGGGGAAACTTGCGTTGCCAGTACCTATCGTCGACGTACGCGGGCGCGAACCGCGTCTTCACGATATATGTATTTTCAGCCCGTTCTATCCTTCTCGGCGTTCCTGTTTGCGAGATGACTACGCGCCAAAGAGCTACGTATAGCCACGTTACGCAGCTGTAGCGCTCTGTGCGCGTGCGATGAAACGATCAAAGAGCAAAGGGAAGGGTGTATTTCGGTGTTTGGTCGAGCGAGCAGAGCTGAAGCAACGCGACGACAGAGAAGAATTTCTCCTCCCCCTTTCGTCGTGGCAATGCCCGATTTTCGAAATGCCCTTGAAAGGAGTGCGCGGACTGCCAAGGGTAGATCGGGAAACTCTTTAGCCGCGGTCGGGATCCTTTGATCCGCTCCGTGTTGAAAGTTGCCAAAGATCCTTTTGTGTCGGATGCCCGGAGTCGTGACACTGTTACTTCTCCCGCGCTCGATCCCGCTCGCGCGCAAAGTAATCGCAACAGTTCATGAATACCGCGACGCTTGATTTTACGGATTGCACTCTTTTAAACCCCTCCCGCGAAGCCCTTTGATCTCCCGAGTTATTACGTTTACTTTACGTTGGAAGCCGAAGCACGCGCCGCGCCAAAGTTTTACTGGAATACGCGGGGCTGAGAGCGCGAGATAAATATCCTTGATACTCACGAACAGATAACTTGTGTTGCGCACCGCGATCTCTTGCTTAAAAGGTCTCATTGTGAATTACGAATTGAAATCCCCTCGTGTAATAAGCGCGGAGAAATAATCTTTCTTATACGTGATCCGATAATATCGCAAAAATGAAGAGGTCAGTGACTACGTTAGTGAAATATCGAGACCGCAAAAAAAGAAGCGATGAGTTATTCCTACAAACCGCAAGCAATAAGATTCATCCCGTTACAGACCATTAATAACCGCTAGACATCGATAACCACATCAGCACATCTTTGAACACCTGCAAATATCTCTCTCCTAACAATACAATTGCTTTTAAAACCGCTGAAACACGGTGCGACTCAAAGAAGCGCATAAATGGAATCCCTTTGCCGCAGGTAGTCACGAATTTGTATACGTCCCACAAAGTCGCAAGTTTCCACTCCCAAGTCAAGTCGGACCTCGCTCTCGACTCGCTTCTCTTTTTCCTCTCAGACAAGAACGATACCGTGTATTTATATAAGAGAAAAAAAAACGTAGACGATACGATAACATCGATCTGATGAAACTAAAAAACCGCGATAATCTATCTTTGATTGAGGAGGATTCAGATCTTATGTGGATAAGACGCGCGACCCGATCGAGTTTGTGTGACTAGACGCATCTGCCCATTGGCTAAATAACAGCCAGCGAGGGAAGAAGGACCGGTATCTGGAGGAATCTACGCGAACGTCGAGAGAAAAAGAGAGAGAGAGAAGATGACGTATATAAGCACGAGGGAAAG
>NW_021849015.1:384285-392985 GCF_003651465.1 Formica exsecta | reverse complement strand
GTCGTGTAGCGAAATTTTTTTGTACGGCGTCAACCGAGGAAATGTGTCCCGATAACATATATAAAATAGTGCTTTCAGTCAAAACGTGCGCAGAATAATATAAAATGCATAAATATCTCATGAGAATAATATCTTAAATAATTTCACAAAACTGCGAAATAAAATAATAGAATTTGATTATTATGTGTTACGATATTTTGTCGCAATTTCAACATCAATTCAATTAAAAAGTTAACATAAAAAAAAAATTTCTTTGAAAAAATTCAAAGTATCATATATTTTTAAGCATAATTGTTTTTTAAACGTTTCCTTTAAATGTAATTTAAATGCTTAAACGCTGGCTGTCTCTCGCGACATTTCAGACGTCTAATCGAGATAATTCATTATGTATCCTCTCGGGCGACTACGAATATTTTCGATTCATTCCGGTGACTGCACATTTTCAAAAGCCCGCTAGGGACCAAATCGAAAGATGAACGTTAGCATTTAACCCCTGCATTCCCGCTGGGCTACATCCACATACAGTCCAAAAGTCTCCGGGAGCCTATTAAAAACTCGCGGCGTGTCATAAACTCATGCTCGTCAACCCAAGTTTCCTTCCCTCGCCTTTATTCGGCTTCCTCCGAAATACCGGTTGTTACCAAACGCGACTCGATGATCGCTTTCCGATATCAACTACCGGATTTGCGCGAAACGACTATAATCTTCGACCCCGCTGCTCATCTGGCAGGTTAAAGTACGCTGATATTACAGGTCTGCGCATCAAATGAATGAAGTCGCTGGAAAAATTATACGAGCGGCATTAACTCGAGATATACGTTATTACTTGTTGCTTCATCGGAGCTATGTTTATATACCTCCTTTACGCCGCCGGTGTAAAACTTGACCGAAAAACAAAATATGCGAAACATTTTAAAACATTTTCGAATTATCTTAAATCCACTTTTTTTCTCAGCTTTACTAGATAAATTGAAATACGTGCGAAATAAACTGCACGCGTAAATAAAATACCGTCCAACACGATAAATAGCTCTCGGGTGATCGGTAAATCTACAGAGACTGCGCGCGAAGAGAAAGAGAGAGAGAGAGAATACGCGTAATCATAAAGTATCCTCCCGTATGCACCATCGAATAAAGATTTACAAGTACTCGGGGGCACTTACTAGGATTACGTGTACAGGAGCACGTTCTTCGATACGACTTAATGGCAGCAGTAAGTTGTCGGCGATTTACGTCGCATATATGCCTGCATCTTTTATCCACGCTTTAAAATTTCGTTCTGTTGCCGCTACCTATCCCATATCTACTCGTAAATACACGAAATGTGTGCATCGGAGGGAAGTTTTCCGAAGATCTACAGATTACATGCGATTCTCAATAATACATCGCTATTACTACGTTGCTACATTGGCTAGATCGTTGATGGTGATTTGCACAACGATCGATTCAATCACGGTCTTTTCGACGGTATCCTGGTAGAAACGATGTTATCACAATACGTTTGCGCGCTTATAACGAGGAAAACGACGCTGTGAGCACGGCATTATCCCCAACAAATCGGTAACATTATGCTTCCAACTATTTACGGCA
Organism: Formica exsecta; assembly: GCF_003651465.1. Taxonomy (NCBI): domain Eukaryota; kingdom Metazoa; phylum Arthropoda; class Insecta; order Hymenoptera; family Formicidae; genus Formica; species Formica exsecta. The sequence goes on along the minus strand of NW_021849015.1, from coordinate 391,395 downwards.
TTTATTGGCTGCGAATCGTTAGTCGTGACACTCACGACCTCACAATCGCTCGTAAAGATCGCGTCTTCGTGGCATGAATAAATCTCTCGGAATGGAAAACGCTCGATACAACACAAGCGCACTCGTTCACCGAGCGAGCGCCGTTAATTAATAATATCGCGCTATCTCTTTAAACTGCGACGGTAGAATGTATTAATCATATTAATGGCACCATGCATTAATAATTACCGCTTTGTTCCACTTCGCGCCCGTCATGCTCGTTGAAACAATTTCGCGTATCATTCACAGTAAAATGTTAACTAATTACACGGTCATAAATTTCGCGATAATAAACGCGAAAAAAAATATTAAATAGATGATAGAATGCTTCTCGCGATTACTATCCTATCGCGAAAATTTATACGCGACCAGGGCTAAATCTGTGGATCGATAAATGCGATTTTGTATAACTCAACGATGTATGATTCCATCGTTATAAATAACTTCGGAACGCGATAGCAACGCGATTTCAGAACGATTACAAGAACAGATCCGGCCGTTGACTAAACATTTCGACCGACTACGTTGGTGGTACTTGGCGATTGAAAGGAGAAGGGACCTTATTTGACTTCGTCGGAGACGTTATTAACGACTAACTGGCCCGCTCACAGTCGCATAATGATCGCTACAACGCGGACTCGTGTACCGCGCAGAAAAGGGCCCTCAAAAATAATGAAGCGGAGCGAGGCGCCTTATGCCAATGGGTCCCTTTATTATTTCTGCTTTTACCGCGTTCGTCGCTTTCTGTAAATACACTGAGCGTGACACGCGCGCTTCTTTGAATGTTGCTGTCACCGACAGTTTGCCTCTCAACCAACATTGCCTTCTTCATCCGCGCCGGTTCCGTATCGCCGCGCTTTCAACTTCCGCTCTTTCTCGTGTAACAAAAAATAATTATAAACGAAACAAGTTTGCGCTTTTTACAAGATGCTTTTGGTGATTTTGTGTTCTCATATACAAAATATATATATGAAGGTATTTAATTTAAATTATTAAAACACTTTTTCACAGAAAAAGAACTCAACAAATCTTAATGAAAAATAAACACCGTGTATAAAATAGCATGAATGTTTTATGCATGAGATATATAAAAATACTAGTTCCATTTTATCTGCTTTTCAATCTTAATAGTGAATTAATTAATAATCAAATAACATTTTTTGCAATTTTTTTAACGATGATTTAAAATATCGACCGTTGCATTTTCAATATCAATCCATAAAAAAGCTCATTCCCGTTTTCCTTGTTTCCTCCGTGCAATTTCAGCTTCATCGCGCGCATCATAATGCGTTCGCTGAAATTCTCCCCTTCCACTCCCTCCATCACATGAATAAAAATATCATGTCGGGATATTCTGGAGTGAAACTATTACGCGAAACCTACACTCTCGAATTTCTACGGGATCCGTGTAAAGGCCAGCGGTCGGCCCGATACATACTCCCGGCACAAGTTAATACGCCATTCACACGCGATATTATTCGCGGAAGGGTACACATTCGTGCGCATTGGTCACGTTCGTGTCGGGGCCGACGATTTTATGCCGACGTCTATCATTTTACGTCGCCGCCGCCGGCGTCTTCGTCGAGTGTTTCTCACCCCCGGCGCGCGCGTTTTCCCGACTTCCGTTCGCGCCTGTACGTACGATGATACGCCATACGTGTCCGGTCAAGGAGTTCGTCGCGCGGACGCTCCGTCGAGGAAGACAGGAAACTCCCTGCGTACGTGCTACGAGTGCGTGAGCCGGCCAGCAACCAATGACTGCTCATGGGCATCGCCGATCCCATGATACCCCGCGCTTTCCGTGCTTCGACCATTAAAAACTCGGTATGGTTTCGGCCTCGTCCTTCGTTATCGTACCGTCAGGATCAATGAAGCCTGGGCCGCCACGCAGAACGGCATGATGTATCGCGGTCTCGATCAGCTCGCAGGAAACAGCGTTGTTGCATCGGCTCGAGAAGAGAACTGCGTCATCGAGAAGGGCCCACCTGGCACGCGCAGGGGCCCATCTGCGGCGTCCGATCCATTCGGGGCCTCCGTGAGAACACGAGGTGCCTACCTGCCTCGAAGGGGCGCACAAAAGGAACCAGAGGGCCCGGTGTCCCTTTGCGAAAAATATATTCACGCGTCGACGAATTTCTGCGGTGGCGAAACGTGATCGTGTCTTCGAGACCGCGCCGGCCGATCGATCGCGCGATCGATCTTTAAGGGTCCACTGGCTCAATATGGCTTAATCTGATCGAGGAACATGGCCGATACAAATCGCGAAATTCGATGAAGATGCTGATTGAACGGCAGATGTTACCCACTCTAAGATTATTTGATTGATCGATAACGGTGTGTCGAGCGATGTTCTTTAAAGAATTAATGTATGAACGGGAAGTACACGAGATGAAGATAATAAAAAAGCGAGTAATTTCGTTTCATTCGAATCAAATCTGCGCGAAATGCTTTTATATATTTCCCGAATATAATAGTGCGATAAAACGACATGAACAAAATGCTGAAATAAAAATGCATTTTAACGACAGTTATATCACATATGTGAAATTTTACGTAGCTCAGAATCTTCAGACGAAGGCATTGAGTTTCTATCAATTATTTTACAATAAAGATTACACGAAAGTCGTCAGAAAAGTCACGCACAATGCGTAAAGCACGCAACATCCGTCGTAAACAGCATCGCGCTTTTACCAATTTTTATTACACTAGGATTTCTTATCGATGCGAATAAAATCGGAAAATTTTACAGAGGCCAGGAAGCCCTCCATCGTTTTTTACGTCATAATATCCGAAGGCGCCGAACGCCTGAAAAATCTTGGCGCGCGCGAAAGGAGCATCCTTCTCGTTTACGTCCGCTGATATGTGCGGCCGAGGAGAGCTGCGTCCTCGTTTTCTCGTATAGCGGCTTTCCTCATATATCGTGCGCATAGCTCCAGCGCGATACTGAAAGATATCTCGCCCGAGGCGCTCATAGTCGCACATTGTACTTTATATTCATGCAAAAACGTCAAATAACTTCCAGGCACGGTGTTTGCCTCGTCGACCAAAAGCCAGGCGCGGAAAAGCGACGTTTGATCCTTCATCCAAAGTCCGGGGAAACTTGCGTTGCCAGTACCTATCGTCGACGTACGCGGGCGCGAACCGCGTCTTCACGATATATGTATTTTCAGCCCGTTCTATCCTTCTCGGCGTTCCTGTTTGCGAGATGACTACGCGCCAAAGAGCTACGTATAGCCACGTTACGCAGCTGTAGCGCTCTGTGCGCGTGCGATGAAACGATCAAAGAGCAAAGGGAAGGGTGTATTTCGGTGTTTGGTCGAGCGAGCAGAGCTGAAGCAACGCGACGACAGAGAAGAATTTCTCCTCCCCCTTTCGTCGTGGCAATGCCCGATTTTCGAAATGCCCTTGAAAGGAGTGCGCGGACTGCCAAGGGTAGATCGGGAAACTCTTTAGCCGCGGTCGGGATCCTTTGATCCGCTCCGTGTTGAAAGTTGCCAAAGATCCTTTTGTGTCGGATGCCCGGAGTCGTGACACTGTTACTTCTCCCGCGCTCGATCCCGCTCGCGCGCAAAGTAATCGCAACAGTTCATGAATACCGCGACGCTTGATTTTACGGATTGCACTCTTTTAAACCCCTCCCGCGAAGCCCTTTGATCTCCCGAGTTATTACGTTTACTTTACGTTGGAAGCCGAAGCACGCGCCGCGCCAAAGTTTTACTGGAATACGCGGGGCTGAGAGCGCGAGATAAATATCCTTGATACTCACGAACAGATAACTTGTGTTGCGCACCGCGATCTCTTGCTTAAAAGGTCTCATTGTGAATTACGAATTGAAATCCCCTCGTGTAATAAGCGCGGAGAAATAATCTTTCTTATACGTGATCCGATAATATCGCAAAAATGAAGAGGTCAGTGACTACGTTAGTGAAATATCGAGACCGCAAAAAAAGAAGCGATGAGTTATTCCTACAAACCGCAAGCAATAAGATTCATCCCGTTACAGACCATTAATAACCGCTAGACATCGATAACCACATCAGCACATCTTTGAACACCTGCAAATATCTCTCTCCTAACAATACAATTGCTTTTAAAACCGCTGAAACACGGTGCGACTCAAAGAAGCGCATAAATGGAATCCCTTTGCCGCAGGTAGTCACGAATTTGTATACGTCCCACAAAGTCGCAAGTTTCCACTCCCAAGTCAAGTCGGACCTCGCTCTCGACTCGCTTCTCTTTTTCCTCTCAGACAAGAACGATACCGTGTATTTATATAAGAGAAAAAAAAACGTAGACGATACGATAACATCGATCTGATGAAACTAAAAAACCGCGATAATCTATCTTTGATTGAGGAGGATTCAGATCTTATGTGGATAAGACGCGCGACCCGATCGAGTTTGTGTGACTAGACGCATCTGCCCATTGGCTAAATAACAGCCAGCGAGGGAAGAAGGACCGGTATCTGGAGGAATCTACGCGCACGTCGAGAGAAAAAGAGAGAGAGAGAAGATGACGTATATAAGCACGTGGGAAAGAGACAGAGGGCACGGCTAAGGAAAAGAAAGGCGATACGTGCGGTCTATAAAGACGCTGCGCGAACCCACATCCCCGCGGCCGTTGCGCCGCGGGGGAGGTTGACATGTTTATTTCGCTCCGTAATCTTCTCGGATTATGTTACGGAGGAGTGAACGAGAGAGAGAGAGAGAGAGAAAGGGAGAGAGAGACGAACGGACGCAAAGTGGAGAGAAACGAACCGGAGGAACAGTCGGCCTTCGGCGAGAGAAGTTCTGGACGATATTCGTAGCTCGATGTGTGTTCTGAGGGAATCTCTTGCGGTTTTCGGTACATCCTTGAGGAATGTTCGCGTGGTTCTCGGGGATTAGTTTCCTACATTTGTGATATTCTGCGGCTACCACTTCGTGATATACGCGACACGCATCGATGCGTTGCGTATTTTTGCGAAATGCAGCCGGATGCGATCGATGAAAAGAATTATTTCTATCATTTACATCTCCGTGCAAATGAAAAATATAAAAACTGAGAATCGCGTAGAGACATATTCTAATATTTTAGGACGGTTATAACTGAATAAGAATCTGTTCATTCAATTATCAGGAATTAAGACGTTGAAATTTATGTCTGACATTTCTAATCCGGCAGGATTATCGTCATTTATCTCTCGGCGGTGAATATTAAACTATTGAGAGCGCCTGACTCTTCCAACTGAAATTTATATATATAACCGCATTTATATTTATCTGACTCGATTTTTTCCACAACATAACGTCGCTCGCATCCATCGAAAATTCCTCGAAAGTGTGATCGTATATTATACGCATACATTTCCTGATCCTCCTCTGAAAGGCGACCGCATCGAGAACCGGTAGCTGTATCCTTTTGACTAGGGTCCAGTTTGGTAGTCGCCCTACCTGTTGTCATACGATATTCAAGATGCATCATTTAAGCCGCTCTTGTATCGCGCTCGCCTTCTAGTTGTTACGAAAAAGAGTATCATCTTCGCTCGCTTTAGTCGCAAACGCCGACGTTGCGACGATATTGCACCAGAGAAGAGATGCCGGTGGTTTACCTCTAGGCATGTTCGACAAAAGAAAGAAAAAATTGTAGCCAGGCTTTTCTCCGGTCGGCTTTTCCAACCAAACGGAGCCCAGGACAAGAGGATTCGTGCCAACTGCAGTGTAAAATGCCATGTGGCAGTCACGCATAGCGCAACGCTGTCGAGTGTTTTAAATCTTTGAATGGATAATACCGAACACGTTTATATAAATTGAATTCTCATCCCATAGGATTAGGGCGAACTCGAGATGAGAAATCTGTGTATAGCTCAGCGATATACGCGCTCATAATGCGCATATTGCACGGGTCGTCGTTGCATCGATTATTCCGCGTCATGAATCTTCGAGAGCATTTTCGGCCTGCATACCCGTGTACATGGCTCGCAGCGGTATATGCACTAGTTTCATCGATTTTCCGAAAGCTGTTGTTGATCGAAAACATGAAAAGCGATATTGAAGAGATTCAATCTCGTTGGAATAAAAAAAAACATTCGCTCGCATTAAGAATTTACTGTAAAAAAAAACTAACTCAAATTTCAGACAAAATGTCTGCAGCTTTTTTGCAGACACACTGTCTGAATTTTCAGAAAAATGATTCTGATAATTAAGACAGATTGTTTGATATTTCTTCAGACATCTAGATCTCAAAATTCAGACAAAAATGTTTGAATTTAAAAAAATTTTTTACTATATTTGTTATACAAAATTATACATATTTTTACATGAAAAAGTTACCGCATTGAAATAATGTACAAATATCTTACTGTGTTAAAAATAATATTGCAATCCGATTAACTTGATTATTTCGCACGGTATCGTTTTAAATGGAGGGTAAATTATGTTATCGTGATTTTATATCCGGGGAACAAAAGCTCGTATCGTGAATACGGAACTTAAAAAGGCGGCTCGCTGTTTCTTTTTTTTCACAGCAAGCTAAATTTCACCTTATTCCATTACACGTTTGCTCACGAGAAAAAGTTTGCTGTACAATAGCGCTTACGGATATAATCGAGCATCTAGCGAAAGACCTTGACGAACGACATTGATAAACAATCCCTTAGTTGCGTTTCAACTAACCGACTCGTAGGATCGTATAACAGCTTGGTACTAACAAGCTTTGCATATACGCACGCCAGATGTATGTTCGCGTTCGTAAGTTTCTACGCGAATTTTGTTGCATGATATGCACACATCGCGTGGATTTTAAGCATCTCGCTGGGAGTTTAAAGTATCGATCGATAAGCGAGGGTAATTCTCGCGTAACATTCGAGGTGTAATGCCCTACGAACAGCGATGTTATTTAAGCATAAATGTAGATTAATACGCGCGAAGAAATATACGTTACTAAAATCTTGTTGCAAAGCGATGCGTTTCGCAGACAATATATTTTATTTAAAGATAAACTCCATGAAATCTCTTTACGCGAAGTTGACTCATGCCAGGCTTTAAATGCATCGAGTGTTTTAAATTTTGAATTCAAAAACATATATATAAA
>NW_021849015.1:358911-384240 GCF_003651465.1 Formica exsecta | reverse complement strand
ATGTATAATATCTATATATATATATATATATATATATATATATATATATATATATATATCAGTAATCTTAAGAGACCATATTTCCAATAGACGAAACACGCTTAATAATTAATTCCGACGGTTATCGATCGGAATCCCTCCTCCTGGAAGAAACAGCAGTCTCGCGTTCGAGGGAGCTATCGAAACATAAGGGGAAATTACGCCCTCTCCCCTTGGCTTTCCTTGCGTTCCTTTCACGGTAGCAACGACTGGAAATGAAGGCGCCGCGAGGAAATTTCGCGTGCGGGAAAGTGTCTGCCGCCGTTGGAATATTTAAATGCCAAGGGCTGCCAGAGCCACGTCGTAAGTGGCACTCTCGACTTTCCTCTAACCGTCTCTTACGCTTTCCGGTAGAAACAACGTCGCGGCGACCCGACCGACGTTAAACCCATTTCACCTCGATACTTCTTCGCCCCGTTGCGTGCGAGATGGAATTTTCATTCTGCGCAAAGAATATACTTTCCATATGCGTTACGTAGTAGAAACGAAGTAGGTTGCTTTATCGTGTTTCTCGAAATTACTAAAAGTCGCGTATATATTTTACTTATGCTCTTTATGTCCAAGATTTATGGCGCGCATGATTATATTTCGCGTTCGTAGAAAATTATTTTCTCGTGTTAACAAGAAAGCCAGATGTGCTGAAATTGCTATATTAATCAACCGTTGTTTCTCGTTTGTGTTGCAGGTGCGGGCTCGTATCAAGCCGACGAGTGGCCAGTGTTGTGTCGAGTGGCGCCGAGTGACGGTATTTAAGTGTCATTCCGATCGTTCCTTTACACGAGAGATGAACGAATGATCGTATCACGGTCAATCCCTTATACGCGATGAGGCCGAAATCTTGCTCGCTGTTTCTCTTATTCTGCGTGCTCCTACCAGGAGTGGTTCGTCCCTTCACATCCGGCGAAGGTAAGTAAAAGAACTCCGTACATAAATCAAAATTATATGTATATAATTTCGATTTTATATATATACATATATAGAAAGCTCTACCGCGTCGCTCTCTCGTAAAACTTGAGGCTAGCTACGTCAAGGCAGCTGAGGAAGAGATCTCGTAGAAGATCGTTAAGTTTGCCATTTAACTCATGCCGAGAGCCTATAATGATCTCCCATTCCCGCGGATACCAAGAGCCATGCGGCCGAAGTATTCTCGCTCGAGGTACTCGCACCAAACGCAATGTCCGAGTACTACTTTACGTGAGTCCTGCCGGACGCAGGCGTCGGAGAAACGTACAAGAGAAATTACTGTTAGGCTGTAAATTACGTTGTGTCATTACGTCGTTGATGAAACGATCACTGATAGCGTTAATTTGCCTCATCTGCTTTCAGACTCGAGACATTTATATATTTTTTTTTGTTTCGCGGAAAAGAGAGAAGAAATAATTACACGAAACAATAGAAGTATTTCAAACCGCACTCTTAATAAAATCCGCGAGAAAGGGTCGTATAAATGCGTTTCGGTAAATAACGTGTGTATATATAATATATATTTACAATAATTAGGACGCGACAAGCCACTTGAAAATATCATCCGTCAACTGGGGGGATCGCAATACTCGGAGCGAGACGTAATACACCGTGATTTAGGTGTTTCGCTAACGATCGCGAGCGGAAAATGAAAACAGTGGCATGCCTTTTGCGGGCTACAGCGAGGAAGGAAAGTCGAGCGTTGTGGCTAAAGATATATGTATACGAGCAAGCGTTACGAATACGCGCGGGAATATCCGCCGCGGGAACGAGATCGAGAGAGACTGCTAATTATACGGCGAGGCAGACTGACTGATTAGTCGTCGGCATAACCGGCCGGTTACATTACATCAGCCCGTTTTCGATGATGGATTATACTCTACCCTGGAGCTACTTTTGAGAACGACCTCCTGGACTATACTATACACGTGGTGGTAACCCCCAATGCTACGCTCTTCTTTCTTCAATCTTCTCCTCTCACGAAGGGACACCGCGGCTGACTAATTAGCGCTTCTGACATATCCTCGTCATCGTCGTTCACGTTAACGATGGATTGTATCTATAGCGACGCGGATATTTGCCCTGGTACGCTCGCGCGTTAATGTAAAAAGGGCGAGCGATAATCAATCTCTGTTAACCGGGGACAAAAGTATCGCGCGCGACGTCGTCCTAAAACAAACACGTCCAGTAATCTATTTTTCGCGTTCTTTCATCAACACATCTCTTTCCCGCATTGTCCAAAATCTCGCTCCCACCGAGTAACCGCGAGTTACCTTCGTTAGCTCGCGTGTAGCGTGTAGTTTCCCTGGTAAACGAAAAACGGATGTGTATGATTTAACGCTGGCGCGAAACGAGGATACAATTATGACTCGCTAACCGTCTTCTCCTCCAACATCTAACTATATAATCTTGGCTATACACGCGCTTGGCTCTCATCCTTATTATCCCGCACGAAAGGCGCGTTTGCCCACGCGCGCACACATCGACGGGAACAAACGGCGCCGGCTTGAAAACATTCGTTTTCCATTCCCCTGAGTACGTGCTGTACAATAGAAATCGCAACATAATGCGCGTACACGGCGTACACACACGTCGTCTTCTTTTGGCCATTTTTCTCGCAGTGTGCACCGGGTAGATAAATAATTCCCATTCTGGCGCGCATCCTCACGATGGAAGCTACAACTAGCGAGGATATATTCTTCGCACAGTCACCGTCGCGCTCGAGAAATCATATCGCACATATACATATATATATGTACGCGTTGGTATACATACACGTGCTCGCGAAGCGTGCTTTCCATTTCTCACGCACGTCTCTCGGATAAGTAACAATTATCTTCAACAGACACACGTCGAGAAACAATGCGGATATAATAACGCGGTTAAAAACGCTGTGCGTGAAGGCTATACATTTACTCCTCGCATATCGAAGACTTCATTGTGCATGATTAGATAAAATTTAATGAAGCACGATTGCCGTCCGAAACACCCCGCATAATGGCATAGGCACGACTGGCTGCACCTATCAAGCATATGAAAAAGATTGCAATCTATTCTCCAAGTCATCGCGTGTAACTCGCAGATAATTGCCGCACTCGTTACTATCATCGTTATGTGAAAAACAAGCCTTAATGGCGATATACTTCCAACTCGCTGATAAATATACAATTACGGCCTCTGACCTCGGAATAATTTCAGCGAGAGTTACACGGCGCCTATCGTGTCTGTCGAAGGCGCTCTGCGTTGAGCGAACCGACGCGATCAGTCTTTTCTTCTACTCGATTCTAAGGCGTAATCATCAACGTCGTCATCATCGGACAGGAAGCGGCGAACAAACGGCGCCTAGCGCCGCTCGTTCGCACAGCCATTCTCCTACGTGCAACTTGCCGAGAGAAAAGGAGACAACGCGACGTATTACAAGACATGCATGCATGCACACACGCACACACACTCGCACGTGCGTGAATAATTACCTTGACGATTTATCGCGACGTGAAATCGCGTCATAATTTCGCCGTCTTGAGCGGCGGCCCGGCGCTGCCGCCGCGTGCGGCGAGAAAAATATTAGCCGCGTTAATAATTAACGGGTCGCCCGCGGAGAGGACGTGCCGCTCCAACGAGTCTGCGTTCTCACGTTTTGGCCGCACATGCGGTAGCCACCGCACCCGGTTTTCACTGTTGCAGCATTGCATCCGCGAGCGCGCGCGAGCACCGGTGGCGACGTGCAATTTTTCAGCCGTGCTCGTTATCTCACGGCGCGACTCGACTCAACGCGACGCACGATTCGTGAATTTCACGTCCGGAAGATGAATTCGGCTCGCGGTGGAATTTTTTACGATGCGGGGGCTTCGCAGACGGAAGCGCCTGGCGATACACATGCCGCAGCATCCTCGCGCGCGCGCGCGCGCCCTCAAAGCCCAAATTCGGGCTTTCACCCGAATGGGAGAGCTCTCCGTATCCAGCATACACACGCTCCCCGTACGCGAGTATTAAATTTATGAAACCGATAGCGTCGCGCGTGCGCTCTGCTCGAAAATTTATGTTCCGCGACGCGGGATTATGCGGAGAAATTGATCGTTAATTCGTGCACGTTCCGAGTTGCTTTGTGATTTACACCGGAGCTTACACGGATACGCGTGTGCGTGAGAGAGGAACGGTTCGGTGTAGCCGCGAGGTGAACGCAATGGCAAAATTGATTTTGCGATCGATGTTTTTACGACTCCAACGAGAGAAGAACTTCGTCAAGAGTTTCGGCCGTAGTAAAATGGCTTCGGGGGATATCTTTGGTAATAATTTGTTCCGTCTCTTCGAAATGAGCTTCCTTAATCGCGCGGTGTAATAAATTACACGAACCATGACGAATTCGTGTACTGGCAATCGCCGCGGTGTTTCTAATCATACCTCACGAAATGATCGCGCTATAAATCGCCGGGCGTTATATCATCGCTTTCACGATCAGATTCGTTATCCTCGATCACAGCGCGGCGCTTACACGTCGAGAGAGGATAATAGGATCCCGCGCGCGAATGCATCGCGCGGATTCGAAAGGGATCCGCTACTCACGCCGGCCGGTCGGCCGGTCAACCCTCCCACTTTGATAAGTATCATAAGTAAATCGCGATTATCGTTCGCGATATAATCGCCGATCAAAGAATGCGGCTGGCTGCGCGAGCGATGGGAGCCGGGAAATCTGGCCTCTCGCGAAATCGCCATCGGCAAAAATGCAAAAGCCGCAAACACGTCAATTGGTACGCGCGCTCCCTCCGTCGTACAATTACCCGGTTCATTCCAGGAGAGGCGGTCTCGTCTCGCCAGATTTGAAAAAAAGGGTTCTTGTGACAAGGCAAGAGAGAGAGAGAGAAGAAAAAAATGAAATGAATGGCGATCGGGAATGAGGATGAAAAGACGAAAAAGGGGGAGAGTCTCTTTAATATCTCGTATTCTCTCATCGGTATCCGACGGATCGAGAAGGAATATCGCGCGTTCTTCTCGCTGCGACGAAAGGTCAGGTCAGCTTTAATTATCGTAAATCAAACGAGCGGCCGCGGCACCGTGCCGGCCGAGGAGGCCCCGGAGTTGCGCAAGTACGATTATTGTTGAAATCGGGGAGAATATTGACGTGGTGGAGCCAGAGGGGGGACCGAACGGTGCCTCGCGAATATGCGAGGGAACGGCGATCGTGAAATATCGACCGATCGGATTACGTTCCTCGGAGTCGTGATATTCTCGCACGATAAAACTGCTTTTTTTTAATGAGATTATAGCACACGGTTCTTATGATTACCTTCAATTAATTATGAAATTATAAATAATGAAACAAGAATATCTGTGAAGTAAGTTTAAGGAATATTAACGATTTCAAAATCTGTCTACGTCAGGAATTAATATTACACAATGTCAGTGTATATTTAAGCAGAATATATGTATAGTAAGTAAAATATATGAAAAATTTTCTCTTAATAAAAGACTGATATAAATTCACATATTATTATAATTGCAGGTTACACGCTATATACATATAATAAAAAATAAAAATTCTTACGAGATATCGCGTATACGTAGATTCGGTTATAAAACTTTTATTTTGGCTTTGTTTCATCGCGCTCGCTTTCATTTCGAACAAAACAGAACGGATTGTTTCCATGTATTTTTGTTGTAGAATCGTTACGCTGCACATTCGATTCAATATAACCGCAGCGATGATCCGCTGTAATGTTACATCGCGCGCGAATTTTCATTCAATTTTAATAGCCTGAAACTATAAAAAGATACGTATGAGAGGGTATCGTGGAAATATATCGGCATGACGTATGCGATTCGACCTCGCTGTTATCAATACACTCTCTAAGAAGCCACCGCGAGTGGTAACACGCGAACAGTCGTATCTGATTCCGTTATTCGCTTAATTACACGCCTTAACGTAGCGGCGATGCCGGGCCGCAATCGAGTCGTGTAATACGCATCATCACCCTCCATTTTCCACTCTTTGCGCCACTCTCACCCTCACTGCTCATGCATTTGCGAGCTCTTTAATTCATTTAGTCGCTGTCGACACATACGCGGCCGCCATACGTGTTACGCGCTTCGGGCTATATTCGATTATTCTTTCGCAAAAATTGTATTTCCTAGCCTTCCTATATTTCGAGAACTTTTTGCGAGAGAAATTTGAAAAAAAAAGAAAATAAATTTGATCACATACACACAATAAAGTCGAGTCAAAATCAACTTGAAATTAAGCAAGCGATATCGCTACGAGCTTGAAACAGCTGTAGGGCTGTTCTATCAGTAATTCTAAAATCCTATCAGTACACATGTGTTACTTTCACACGCATGCAAAGTAATACGCCCGATAAACAATCTCCCTCTACATCTATACGTGGGATTAAGATGTATCGACCGATCCGGATCAGTTGAAATACTTTAATCTTTAATCCGTCCCACGGTGTCATCTCGTCGCCGATCTTGCCGGAGTAAAATATCGGGATCACGATCTCCATCAACCTCTCTTTAGATCTCAAGCGATCTTCATCTGCGTTGGATCGTATCTCCCACGCATGGACCCATGCGATATCGATCGATAAAAAAAAATCGTTGTATCGACCCACTCGTTGTCATGTCTCTCGTTAGTCGGCATGACGGTTCAACAAGACGCGCGTGGAACTTGACTTGCATTATATGGATACGGAGGTCGTGATCTGTGAACGGTCTAGAATACAATGGTGACCCGACCTGACTAGGCGCCGTTCACTATTGTGACGTGACGACACAGTACGTCCGCAACGTCCTCCAACCGGAAACGGACCTCTTCACTATGCGACGATAGATGGACGTGGAAACGTTAATTCAATACGACTTTTGGGTTTTATTGTCGGCTTGCTCTCACTCGAAAACCATTCAAAATATTTGCTCTGCACCTGGATCGCGACTTCTGACTAATCCGATTTGAGAAAAGTCGCCCGAGGGATAATCGCCTTTTCGCACCTTTCGCACTGTTCGAGAAGAGCGGATCGAACACTTTATTCGATAAGATTTTATTGAGAGAATTTTAACGGTTATTTTTGCATGTTGATTCGAATCTTACCGTTTTCTTATTCGTATCATCATGAAAATCAGGGGGAAAAAACACACAAACCGTTGGGTCAATGTTACCGCGGCCACGCAACAATAGCGGGTGGTAGTTTGGACGTTGCTCGGCTCGCTGGTTAAAATAACAAGGCACGTGACGCGAGAAACAAGGAACCCCTTGTCTCTTCTTTAATTCGTACCTCTTCCTTTCGTTCGCGGCATCTCGTCGCGCTCGTCCGTACACTTCGTGTATGCCCTTCCTCACGCTCGGTACCGTCGAGCGTGGCCGTCGACCGAGCAAGAATCTCTCGACGGTGTTCTCTCGGTACTGCTGTTGCAGGTACCTTTGTTAATTAAGAGGCGTCATGTGTGGTCTCTCACCCCGGCGTGCAGACGCATCATGAAACCGTACACGAATGCACCGTGCGACTCGTGTCTCTGTCTCGTTCCGGGCACGATACGTGGTCAACCCGCATAGTAGCCACGTGGGGTTCGAGGATGCGAATGCACATCGCGTTCATGTACACGTGTGTAGCCGCTACCGTCTGCCTGCCTGCCTGGCCGTCTGCGACGCGTATCTAACGGAGACACGACTAACTAGCTTGCCCGCCGTGGCTAACGAGGAGGGGGCTCATGCTGGCGCCGCGACCAGGTGATTCGAGCGACGATATGAGACCGGATACGTTTTCATCCGGGCCCTATCGTCCATCCGATCGAGCCGAATTATCGGAAACCGATGACAATTCTCCGGACCGGCGAAACGACACGATCGTCGCGCGCGTGTCGCGTGACATCGCGCACGATTAGATTACCCCTCTCGTCTCGCGCCCCTCGTTGTCGCGCGCAAAATTTTTTCCCAGTATCGCTGCATTAATCGGCGGATTAAGGTAAACGTAGCTTTCGTATTGCGGAACCAATTCGAAATATGTACGCGCGACGACGCGAGTTATAATTTAACGTGCCGCGTTACCCGACACTACGCGCGTATAAAATGAATAATGATCGTGACGCTCCGCGCGTTCACGGTCATCGAATATTCATTGTGGCCAAGATTCCACGCGGCCGCTGCGGATAATTATCTAGACCCAATGGAGGAACCTTTTCTTTTTCTCCCGCAACTGACTCGACATTATACAGTGTCGCGTGACCTGCCTCAATTAAGTCGTCCGCTTCGTGTCTGCATTCTCTCTCCGCGGCTCTTGTTTTCGGCGTTTAAAGACCTCGCCGTGTTTGGCAAACCGCTTCGGCGTAAGAGAACTAACCGTGTCATTGGACGTTGTTAAAAATACACGCGAATCGATTGAATAACGGCGACGCATGTCGTATTCGAGTCGGCGCCGAAAGAGAGAGAGGTAAAAAGAGAGAAAGAGAGAGAACGATTCCGCGCGCATTCCTATCAATGATTCGATCTGGTCGAATTGTCAGGAAGCAATGAAAATCCCATTCCATCTCGTTCCACTTTCCGCGTATCGCGTGACGTTACCCGATTAAATCCGCGTCTTGTTATCGCGTGCGCTCTTTCCTTTGTATGTATCCAATGTGCTGGAAAAGCCGCTATCAGAGAACGCTGCTATATAACCCCATCGTACAAATAGATCATGGCTACAAATTATACAACGTCCGTCCGATTCGCAAAACGAGAAGGCCGTAAAACGCGCTCGAGGCAACTGCAATTAAGAAAGCCGGATATAAAACCAATTAAGGCTGATGGTTATTTCATTCGTGCCGATATTAAACACCAAACCTTCAGCTTGTACGCGACGTCACGTAATAATGTCGAAGACATACGACCAGCGATACGACGATTCGTCGTGTGACGCTTTCCTATAACATCCCCGCGTATGAAATATGTACAATAAAATCCCTGATGAATGCAGCGAAGAGCTATGCGCATGTTCGAAATGGTTAACGAACTGGTCGCATGCTCCCAAATGGCTAACGAGAATTCGTATGGATGAATTCACCATCAGGAGAAACCGGGTAGAATGATTTCGATGGGTTCTATCGGCCATTCGATCTGCTCGAATTATCGGAAACCGATGAAAATCCTATTTTACTTACGCGTCTCTCGTATTCGTACGAGTACGTCGCGCGTTACCGAATTTCTGCCTGTGACTCCGACGTCATCGTTGTTCGGGGAATCCCTCGACTATTGCCAATCCCATTGTAACGTCATCGCCGTCGTGAATCGCTCTCCCCCCCCCCGCCTCTTTATCTTTTTCATTCTTTTCTCAAAGGCGGTTATATGTTGTTTAACACGCCCCCTCGATTTTGTCGAGTAAGAAATATTTGTTTCGAATGCACATAATGGAATTAACCAACGAACACGAACCGACTGTTAAAATCCAAAATCACAGAAAATCAACATCAAATCATACATACATTGGTGTGTTGCCAGTCGAAACTGTCATGATCAAATGCCATATATCTGTTTCGTCGTACGCCTAAAACAATCAATCGTAAGACAATGCGCGCATCTGTATTGATTCCGTAACACATCGCGTTTATCCGGCATCGGCGCCGTCGTTGCAATTCACTGACTTCGATATAGACGAGGTGCGAACGCGTTTCGTGCTAACCTGTTAGTGTTAACAGCCATATCGTATTTTCATCCCCGTATTTATATCGTAACTGCAACATCCGATTGTTCGATATCGGACTTTGTTTGACAAATTGAGCACTGTATAAAAAACGGAATACGCGGACAGTTTATTATGCGTCGCATTTTTTTAAGCTTAGAGAGAGAGAAAGAGGGGGGGGGGAAGGAGAGAGAGAAAAGAGTGAGAGAAGAGAGCGAAAAAGAGTGAAAAAGGCGACGGTATAGGGTGGCACGTTAAATTGTGGCCCCCGGCCAAATGTCGCACGGGGATAAAGGTCTAACCACTCGTTGGCGGAAAATACATCGGACTTGTGCACCGGTGCGCCGCGTAAATCCGAAAATTCATTACTGCAGCGTGGATCGCGCGATTGTTCGTAGCCGGCGTTTCCTAGTCGGCCTCCGCGAAGCGACGCCTGCATTAATGGCCGGGCGTCAGGATTTACAGTTGGGACACACTATTGTGTTGACAGGCGAATATAAAATTTTCGTGACTCCGATAGAAAGCGCCACGCGTGAATAATGATCGTCATCGAATTAATAACTGAACCGTGAGTTACGCGGTTACGGCGTATTTAGAATGTAGACGATCGCGATTCCGCTCTCATGCCGCTTCGTCAGATTTTCGCTGATAATGAAATGCGACGTAATGATAATACGGAATCGACTCGATTCATTACTTTATAATAGTCTCTAATATTTTCGTCACATTTAATTATTGATTTTAACATACAAGCTTTTCCGCGACATTGATTTGCAAACCGGATAAAAATACTACATAAAAAAAATGCTTTTACTTTTTGCAAATAATAATGATATAGATATTTAATTATATTATTATGTATTATAAATGCCTATAAAAAAAGCAGTTTAAAAAAAATCAAACTGTTTCTTTTTGTGTTAGAAAATGAAGATGCCGCAGAGGAGGAGGACTCGTATCTCCTAGAGGAAGACGATGTGCCTTCGGCTACGATAGCCAGCGATACCGAGTTGATTTCCGAAGGTGGCGGTCATTTACCAGTTTTTCTCACGGAACCTATAAACTCTTTCGTCGTGAAGAACAAACCCGCAACTCTGCATTGCAAGGCCGCTCACGCGCTACAGATTTATTTCCGTTGTAACAACGTGAGGGCGGAGGATTCTCAGCAGCAGGATTTCGTAGATCCCCATACGGGAACAAGGATCGTCGATTGCGAACTCAATATCACGAGAGATCATATTGAGGAGTACTTTAGCAAGGATAAATTCAAGTGCGAATGCATCGCTTGGTCTGGATCAGGACAAATTAAGAGCCAGCCGGCAATTATCGATGTTGCTTGTAAGTATATACAAAAGTAAGATTGTATTGATCCATTAATCTTCTTAAGAAGTTTTTAAATTTCTTATTTCATCAACAAAATTTTTCAACTGAATAAAAAGCTGCAATGTGTAGTTACATCATAGCAAAAATTATAACACGTGGGCTATATTTTCTTATTTTTAAGTCAAACAATTCTTGCTCTCAGTGTGTAGTTCAAGTACGTGAATCAAAAAGGTTTGAAATAAACGCCGCGAGGATTCTGGGGACAGTCGACTTTTCGTCTCACTTTGTCTTTGTTCCCTCGTAATTATCTTGATTCTCCTGCCAGCGAAGTCGTTATTTAATTCTGTTCCTTAATTGACGACAATGCAATGAGCGTCGAGTTTCCAAGAGAATCAATTTAAAGGGACAACCACTTGGCCAATTTCAGAGTTACATAACTCAAAAGCTAGACGTAAAAATGCGTTCGGGGAGATAGAAAGAAACATCGTATAAATTACCAAAAAAGTTGAAAAGATACTGCGTCACATAAAAAAAAAGATTTTGATATTTGTATATATATATATGAGCCAATATTTTCCTTTTATAAATATTATAATTTAAAAAAAAAGAAAAAAAAAGAAATTAAAATACTTTAAATTTCATAAATTATAATTTCGTTCTATTATCATTATTCAAGACGGGCACGTGAAATTATTTTTTTCAGATTTGAAGAAACAATTCGAATCGCCACCATACTCCGTATCCGTCGAAGCAGGTCAGAGCACCGAACTCAGGTGTTTGCCTCCGGTAGGAGTGCCACCACCTAGAGTTTACTGGTTAAGAAATAATATCCCCGTGGACACTGAGTCGGATACACTTCTCGTGTCCAGCGAGGGTCACCTACTTATTGGTCAAGCGAAACTTAGTCATCAGGCGAATTACACGTGCGTCGCTGAGAACATCGCTGCGAAACGACTAAGCGAGCCAGTTAGCTTAACAGTATACGGTAAGAGCTCGTACGATTTTTTTTCTTCTTCAAAAATTATTTTTTGTGTATATACATAATTAAATCTGCTTGTATCTATTATATATTTCCCGACATTTTATATATCATATTGCATAGCGTTCAATATCTAAATATTAATATTTAATAATTTAATTTAATAGTTAATACAAAAGAAATTCTCTCGTCTCATACGTTTCAAAAATATTTTTGTTGGTTTCGATTAGTTAACGGTGGCTGGTCTTCCTGGTCGTCTTGGTCGGAATGCCACTCGCGATGCGCGAAAGGCGGTCAGAAGAGGACGAGAACGTGCACGAATCCAGCGCCCATGAACGGCGGCCAGCCGTGCCTCGGCCCGTCTCAGCAAAAGATGGACTGCAACACAGCTTGCCCCGGTGAGTCCCTTGAATTCATTATCCGCGCGCGCATAAGACTTTCGAAGAAGAAACCTCTCTCTATCGAGGAATCTTCTTGCCTATTTTCGTATATTTCTTTATTCTAACCTACTAAGGTAACGTCGCTCAAGGTACTTAACGTGTAGCAAGCGAAAAAGGTGTCTTCCTCTTTCTTCTCATAATTCGTGTCGCGCAAACGATAGATGAGTCGGTTTTGCTATGGCGAGACAATATTACCGATGCTGAAGAGAGAAAAGTCTCGTTTGATTTACGACCCGATCTCCCCCTTTCCTCTCTCTCTCCGTTCTCTTTCCACGTCGAGCGTATCTATTGCGCACGTCATAGTCTCTTCGTGAAGTCTTTTAAATCGTATTCACCTTTCGAAACGTTTGCGACACCTTAAAAGCATCTATGGCTATTCCCGTAAAGAATACGCAGAGTGCATGCAAATGATTGAACCCGCTGGAATAACGTTCGAGGAAAATCGATGTCCGCTTTTATACGTGAATGGTTAAGACATTGATCGATCCGATATTCTTTTGACGTTTTCACGCGAAAGACACTCACGACGCACTTTTTATTCCCCTTAACGCTCGCTCACTGGAGTAGCCGGCCCTTTGGAGGAATTCACTAACACCCTGGGTAAGTCCTTCACATGTGTATGAATCATGGCCCTCGGCCACGGACGAAAATTAAACCGCGACCGCAGCTACGACCGCGTATGTAAGGGCGTTTTAATAAAACGTAGTAAACCATGTCGGAAAGCAAGCGCACCGCGCTGTTTATCCGGTGGCGCTTAAGTGCCAATAAAGCAGCCGGCTTTGGAACGAGAGACTGAGGATGTAAACGGGTTCGGCGCGGTTAGTCACCATTCTCTGTTTCTTTTCTTTTCTCCTTCGCGCGTGATGACTTAAAGGAAAAACGTGTCGATACGAGTCAATTATATGAAAGGGAAATAAACGTCGTTGTAAGAGCCGGTAACAACGGCAGTAAACGTAACCGAATTGACAAGTATGGTACCCTCACAACGAGACCGCGAAGATACGCGCCGAGTTACGAGCCCGTTTTGTCCTGTCCAAGTTTTTTATTGTTGCCACACGTCGATCGGACTCGTCTTAACAACTCTGAACGAAGGGGGATCTCCATCTTCCTCTTTTTTTTTCTCGCCAGTTGTGGACGGCGGATGGTCCAGATGGTCGGCATGGTCGGTGTGTGGGAGCGACTGCACGCACACGAGAAGGAGATCGTGCGACGAGCCGCCACCCAGCCACGGCGGTCGACCTTGCCAGGGCAGGGACATCAATGTGGCGAATTGCACCGGTGGCATGTGCAACGGTAAGTCACCGGCAAACTTTTCTACGTCTTGATTGCGTTTTACGCTCGTCGCAATCTTTTTGCGTACCGCAAAGTTCCGATGAGAACCATCGTACTACAATACTTCGGATAAGTTTTAAACTACGTATATACTCTTTATTTTCTCGTAATGTAAAACTAAGTACCATCTACGTTTTTAAACTTTTTAAAATAACGATAGTTTCATCGAAATATGGTTTTATTCTAGGCGATTATATATATCGTTACTTTAATTATTTAAAGAAGCTTTTTAAAAGTCGTTTCCACATAATTTCCTTCTAGTTGTAAAATTTTGATAGAATAGATCACGGTATATATTCACGGTATAAAACAAATAGTATTAACTAGTAGATATACGGCAGTTTTCCAAAGTAATTTATCAGAGAAGACTTCTCGATACTATCGAAATCCTTTAATTATCCAACTTATCGGCGCTTCCTTTTACAGTCAACGGCAATGTGAAGGTGGGCGGCGCTCATTTCACCGAGGAAGGTGAGTTGAGCAAGCAATAAAGCATTTTCTCACTCTTTTAATCTCCGTCGATCCGTTTCCTTTTACGATTTTACCTCGCGCCCCATGCCGCTCGTTGGTCGGCCGCGTTCTGCAAAGAGAAAAGTTTCTCGATTAGATAAGCTACGATCTCTCGGCGATGTACTCGAACCTCCTCCGATTCGTTCCGGATTTGTAGATGTTCGCGAAAAAAATAAAACGAGATGAGAAGAGTAGGAGGTTCCCTCGCGCGCAGGGCGCGACCAAGGCGTTCAACCGCGAAGCAAATGTCCTTAACTCGTCGTGCGACATTCTTGGATGGATTCTTCACGCCTGGTGCACGCCATTTATATTCCCGGCGACGCGGCGCTATACCCGACGATCTGATACCATTCAAATCAGATGTTTTATGCGCTATGAAAAAGACGGCAAAATAGAGAGCGTGAACGCAGGCGCGGTGAACATTAGCATTATTCATTAATCCGGTATAATAACGCAAATCGAGGCGCCCGCGCTGTGCATCAGGCTCGTCGATCTCTCAGCGCGCTTATGCTAAAAATATAATTTCCGCGGATGAAATGAGAGCCGGTCGACTGCCTGCAATATCGCTCGCTTTACCACGACGTATTTGCCAACGCGTTTTTCCGCGTCAATAACGAGCTCGAAGCTACTATTTACTTTTAATTACTCGACTGGTTAATTATTGACGCTCCCGCGAAGGCCCGGCATGATCGTCGCGACCCCTCGTTGCGTCGATCCAAACAATCGTAACAATGAGGTAGCCAAGGGTGGCCCACTGGTCCGCACAGACGCCATTCTCCCTCGCCAACCCCTCTCGCTCTCCCCCGCCACCCTAAGGTAGCCAATTCTATCGACCGAAGCACATCAAAGTTGCACGCGATACGGCTGCACTCTCTCTACCCCCTTTGCGCCGAGGGGCGGAGAACCGGCTTTAATATCGAAGAAAATTATGTAATCGGTAGCCGTTACGCCCTCGTCGCGGAAGGGGGAAATTGATCGCGCATGCAAATAAAGTGCCATTATCCCGTAGCGTAGACCCGAGCGTGTACACGACTGGATCTCTCTCCTCGAGGGGGCTGGATGCCCCGAAACGGCTCCCTCCCCCCCCTCACCGCCACCCTCTTGAATCCAGAAGTGAGTTCGATTTTTTCCGCGACATTGATTTGCAAACCGGATAAAAATACTACATAAAAAAAATGCTTTTACTTTTTGCAAATAATAATGATATAGATATTTAATTATATTATTATGTATTATAAATGCCTATAAAAAAAGCAGTTTAAAAAAAATCAAACTGTTTCTTTTTGTGTTAGAAAATGAAGATGCCGCAGAGGAGGAGGACTCGTATCTCCTAGAGGAAGACGATGTGCCTTCGGCTACGATAGCCAGCGATACCGAGTTGATTTCCGAAGGTGGCGGTCATTTACCAGTTTTTCTCACGGAACCTATAAACTCTTTCGTCGTGAAGAACAAACCCGCAACTCTGCATTGCAAGGCCGCTCACGCGCTACAGATTTATTTCCGTTGTAACAACGTGAGGGCGGAGGATTCTCAGCAGCAGGATTTCGTAGATCCCCATACGGGAACAAGGATCGTCGATTGCGAACTCAATATCACGAGAGATCATATTGAGGAGTACTTTAGCAAGGATAAATTCAAGTGCGAATGCATCGCTTGGTCTGGATCAGGACAAATTAAGAGCCAGCCGGCAATTATCGATGTTGCTTGTAAGTATATACAAAAGTAAGATTGTATTGATCCATTAATCTTCTTAAGAAGTTTTTAAATTTCTTATTTCATCAACAAAATTTTTCAACTGAATAAAAAGCTGCAATGTGTAGTTACATCATAGCAAAAATTATAACACGTGGGCTATATTTTCTTATTTTTAAGTCAAACAATTCTTGCTCTCAGTGTGTAGTTCAAGTACGTGAATCAAAAAGGTTTGAAATAAACGCCGCGAGGATTCTGGGGACAGTCGACTTTTCGTCTCACTTTGTCTTTGTTCCCTCGTAATTATCTTGATTCTCCTGCCAGCGAAGTCGTTATTTAATTCTGTTCCTTAATTGACGACAATGCAATGAGCGTCGAGTTTCCAAGAGAATCAATTTAAAGGGACAACCACTTGGCCAATTTCAGAGTTACATAACTCAAAAGCTAGACGTAAAAATGCGTTCGGGGAGATAGAAAGAAACATCGTATAAATTACCAAAAAAGTTGAAAAGATACTGCGTCACATAAAAAAAAAGATTTTGATATTTGTATATATATATATGAGCCAATATTTTCCTTTTATAAATATTATAATTTAAAAAAAAAGAAAAAAAAAGAAATTAAAATACTTTAAATTTCATAAATTATAATTTCGTTCTATTATCATTATTCAAGACGGGCACGTGAAATTATTTTTTTCAGATTTGAAGAAACAATTCGAATCGCCACCATACTCCGTATCCGTCGAAGCAGGTCAGAGCACCGAACTCAGGTGTTTGCCTCCGGTAGGAGTGCCACCACCTAGAGTTTACTGGTTAAGAAATAATATCCCCGTGGACACTGAGTCGGATACACTTCTCGTGTCCAGCGAGGGTCACCTACTTATTGGTCAAGCGAAACTTAGTCATCAGGCGAATTACACGTGCGTCGCTGAGAACATCGCTGCGAAACGACTAAGCGAGCCAGTTAGCTTAACAGTATACGGTAAGAGCTCGTACGATTTTTTTTCTTCTTCAAAAATTATTTTTTGTGTATATACATAATTAAATCTGCTTGTATCTATTATATATTTCCCGACATTTTATATATCATATTGCATAGCGTTCAATATCTAAATATTAATATTTAATAATTTAATTTAATAGTTAATACAAAAGAAATTCTCTCGTCTCATACGTTTCAAAAATATTTTTGTTGGTTTCGATTAGTTAACGGTGGCTGGTCTTCCTGGTCGTCTTGGTCGGAATGCCACTCGCGATGCGCGAAAGGCGGTCAGAAGAGGACGAGAACGTGCACGAATCCAGCGCCCATGAACGGCGGCCAGCCGTGCCTCGGCCCGTCTCAGCAAAAGATGGACTGCAACACAGCTTGCCCCGGTGAGTCCCTTGAATTCATTATCCGCGCGCGCATAAGACTTTCGAAGAAGAAACCTCTCTCTATCGAGGAATCTTCTTGCCTATTTTCGTATATTTCTTTATTCTAACCTACTAAGGTAACGTCGCTCAAGGTACTTAACGTGTAGCAAGCGAAAAAGGTGTCTTCCTCTTTCTTCTCATAATTCGTGTCGCGCAAACGATAGATGAGTCGGTTTTGCTATGGCGAGACAATATTACCGATGCTGAAGAGAGAAAAGTCTCGTTTGATTTACGACCCGATCTCCCCCTTTCCTCTCTCTCTCCGTTCTCTTTCCACGTCGAGCGTATCTATTGCGCACGTCATAGTCTCTTCGTGAAGTCTTTTAAATCGTATTCACCTTTCGAAACGTTTGCGACACCTTAAAAGCATCTATGGCTATTCCCGTAAAGAATACGCAGAGTGCATGCAAATGATTGAACCCGCTGGAATAACGTTCGAGGAAAATCGATGTCCGCTTTTATACGTGAATGGTTAAGACATTGATCGATCCGATATTCTTTTGACGTTTTCACGCGAAAGACACTCACGACGCACTTTTTATTCCCCTTAACGCTCGCTCACTGGAGTAGCCGGCCCTTTGGAGGAATTCACTAACACCCTGGGTAAGTCCTTCACATGTGTATGAATCATGGCCCTCGGCCACGGACGAAAATTAAACCGCGACCGCAGCTACGACCGCGTATGTAAGGGCGTTTTAATAAAACGTAGTAAACCATGTCGGAAAGCAAGCGCACCGCGCTGTTTATCCGGTGGCGCTTAAGTGCCAATAAAGCAGCCGGCTTTGGAACGAGAGACTGAGGATGTAAACGGGTTCGGCGCGGTTAGTCACCATTCTCTGTTTCTTTTCTTTTCTCCTTCGCGCGTGATGACTTAAAGGAAAAACGTGTCGATACGAGTCAATTATATGAAAGGGAAATAAACGTCGTTGTAAGAGCCGGTAACAACGGCAGTAAACGTAACCGAATTGACAAGTATGGTACCCTCACAACGAGACCGCGAAGATACGCGCCGAGTTACGAGCCCGTTTTGTCCTGTCCAAGTTTTTTATTGTTGCCACACGTCGATCGGACTCGTCTTAACAACTCTGAACGAAGGGGGATCTCCATCTTCCTCTTTTTTTTTCTCGCCAGTTGTGGACGGCGGATGGTCCAGATGGTCGGCATGGTCGGTGTGTGGGAGCGACTGCACGCACACGAGAAGGAGATCGTGCGACGAGCCGCCACCCAGCCACGGCGGTCGACCTTGCCAGGGCAGGGACATCAATGTGGCGAATTGCACCGGTGGCATGTGCAACGGTAAGTCACCGGCAAACTTTTCTACGTCTTGATTGCGTTTTACGCTCGTCGCAATCTTTTTGCGTACCGCAAAGTTCCGATGAGAACCATCGTACTACAATACTTCGGATAAGTTTTAAACTACGTATATACTCTTTATTTTCTCGTAATGTAAAACTAAGTACCATCTACGTTTTTAAACTTTTTAAAATAACGATAGTTTCATCGAAATATGGTTTTATTCTAGGCGATTATATATATCGTTACTTTAATTATTTAAAGAAGCTTTTTAAAAGTCGTTTCCACATAATTTCCTTCTAGTTGTAAAATTTTGATAGAATAGATCACGGTATATATTCACGGTATAAAACAAATAGTATTAACTAGTAGATATACGGCAGTTTTCCAAAGTAATTTATCAGAGAAGACTTCTCGATACTATCGAAATCCTTTAATTATCCAACTTATCGGCGCTTCCTTTTACAGTCAACGGCAATGTGAAGGTGGGCGGCGCTCATTTCACCGAGGAAGGTGAGTTGAGCAAGCAATAAAGCATTTTCTCACTCTTTTAATCTCCGTCGATCCGTTTCCTTTTACGATTTTACCTCGCGCCCCATGCCGCTCGTTGGTCGGCCGCGTTCTGCAAAGAGAAAAGTTTCTCGATTAGATAAGCTACGATCTCTCGGCGATGTACTCGAACCTCCTCCGATTCGTTCCGGATTTGTAGATGTTCGCGAAAAAAATAAAACGAGATGAGAAGAGTAGGAGGTTCCCTCGCGCGCAGGGCGCGACCAAGGCGTTCAACCGCGAAGCAAATGTCCTTAACTCGTCGTGCGACATTCTTGGATGGATTCTTCACGCCTGGTGCACGCCATTTATATTCCCGGCGACGCGGCGCTATACCCGACGATCTGATACCATTCAAATCAGATGTTTTATGCGCTATGAAAAAGACGGCAAAATAGAGAGCGTGAACGCAGGCGCGGTGAACATTAGCATTATTCATTAATCCGGTATAATAACGCAAATCGAGGCGCCCGCGCTGTGCATCAGGCTCGTCGATCTCTCAGCGCGCTTATGCTAAAAATATAATTTCCGCGGATGAAATGAGAGCCGGTCGACTGCCTGCAATATCGCTCGCTTTACCACGACGTATTTGCCAACGCGTTTTTCCGCGTCAATAACGAGCTCGAAGCTACTATTTACTTTTAATTACTCGACTGGTTAATTATTGACGCTCCCGCGAAGGCCCGGCATGATCGTCGCGACCCCTCGTTGCGTCGATCCAAACAATCGTAACAATGAGGTAGCCAAGGGTGGCCCACTGGTCCGCACAGACGCCATTCTCCCTCGCCAACCCCTCTCGCTCTCCCCCGCCACCCTAAGGTAGCCAATTCTATCGACCGAAGCACATCAAAGTTGCACGCGATACGGCTGCACTCTCTCTACCCCCTTTGCGCCGAGGGGCGGAGAACCGGCTTTAATATCGAAGAAAATTATGTAATCGGTAGCCGTTACGCCCTCGTCGCGGAAGGGGGAAATTGATCGCGCATGCAAATAAAGTGCCATTATCCCGTAGCGTAGACCCGAGCGTGTACACGACTGGATCTCTCTCCTCGAGGGGGCTGGATGCCCCGAAACGGCTCCCTCCCCCCCCTCACCGCCACCCTCTTGAATCCAGAAGTGAGTTCGATTTTCCTGAAAGCGGCGATAAAATATAGATGGAAGATACGGCCGCTCGCCGCCGCCGCCGGAGAAACGTGATGCGATTTACCGCCTTACGCCGACAAGCGTCTTGCGAGAACCTTGAGTCATCCCGGACGCGTCCCTGGTTTAAATATTTAAGACGCGATACCCTTCAATCGAGATAACATTAAAAATGGACAGCTCATGATGATCGATATTTAAGCGCGTTGAGATGCAACGAATTATTATAAGATTTTATCTCGATAACGATAAAAAAGTAAATTAACTCTGTAATAAGTTTCTAATAAATACAAAAATAATTTAGATAATATAAAGAATTAATTAACAATACCAAAGAAAATTTGATAAATTTTTATCACTGACAGAACTTGAAAGCATTTACACAATATTGCCGTCTCTCGGAAGTAAGAATGATAAATAGCTTCGGATACATTTAGGCCGGGTTATGAAGCGTTATCAATGGTCTCAAGAGAAAATAAATCCCGATACTCCTACGAAAAGCCAATTTTTCTTGTTGCCTCCATAAGGAGGGAGCCGTACGCTCGTTTCGGTCTTGTCGCGTCCTGCGGGTAACGATGTGGAACTATTGCGTTTTCGAAATCCCTTTTCCGAATTCGTATGCATTTTCGTCGCTGTCGTTATATATTGACGTGCGAGGCACGTGTCGAGAACACGGCGCGCGCCAACGAGGCACACATGATCCCGCAAAAGAGAGTTTGAGCTCGAAAGTCACGTAGCAGGGTTACGACCTCGTATGGCTTTGACATTCTAAAATTGGAAGAAGCTTAAGAGTGTCAGGCTCGCATGGCAGGCAGTTGAGGTATTTCTCGAAAACTTTTACGACTACGGGGGGACATTTTCTACGTCGTCTCGTTGTCGCAGAACATCAGGCAGCTTCGTGAATGGTTAAGCACGCAAAAAGTAATCCGGTAAGAGAAAAAATTGCCCATAATTCAGATAACTGCGGCGAGAGCTTCTACGCCGTCGCGTTTTACTACGCGGCCGAGTTTTATTTTTCGAGAATTTCATTTTCTTCGGTAGCATTTACTTCCATTATCCATATAACCGGAACGGCGGTCGTAAAGCATCGGGATGAATTTCGTTTTTGCATAAACGCGTCTCCGGGCGATTCTCGAGGACAGGACATATCATCGCGTAATTTGATTTATACGCCGCATGCTTCGTTAAATACCTGCTACATTGTGATGCAATCTCGGTCGATGGTTTTAAATCGCTTCCCACGCCGCGGTTTTCGCCGACGGATTTTCTTCCCTCCACATCAGACGCGACACGGCAAAGACTTGAGATTATTATTCCGTTCCAAGCGTGTTCGTGTCGCAGTGCTTTTATTGCGTACGTTAATGGCAGCGATAATAATGATCGGAATCTTTATAGCCGTACGAAATAACGCGGAGCTGTAAAACGATAAACTGACGCGCTAAAGAAAACGAGCGCGCGCAAAGGAAACGAGCTTGTCGCCGGAGAGTAAATGGAGAGGAACCTTAAAACTTTTCTACGGCGCTCATAATATTTAGCTTTTGGGCTTCTTTTGTCTTCGTAAAAGGAGTCTCGTATAAAAAGTAAATAAAAGTTACGACGTTAAGTATTCATGAGGAAACGATGCGGTCGTTTCACGCATAAAATTGCTCGCAATTTTCACACCGTTTACAATAATAAGCGTTATATCCTCTACTTATTTAAGAAAAAAAATTTCGCGCATGGTCCATGATTTTTTCTCCTTTTTAAAAAATATAGTCGGAAGAGATAAAAAAATTTGCAATGTAATTTTTACAGCGAATCGCCAGATGGATGTAGCCTTGTATGTCGGTCTAACGGTCGCCTGTGTAGTAATTGGTGGCTTGGCGATCTTTCTGGCGAGACTCTTGCGACGCAAAGGTCGCGATCATTCCTTGTACTCCATGGCTCGTAATGGTAAGCATTTCAGAAATAAAAACGAATATGTGTGGGTGTGTACGTAGCATTATAAATCAAACACAAAAAAAATAATATATCTTAATAACATTAGAATCTAGTTTAAAAATAAAATCTAAAACTTTTTTTTTGCAAACATTAAATTTTTTCTTTACAACTATTTTACGATTAAATAAACGCACGAATAAAGTAAATATTTGTATTACATAATATATACTTTTTAATTACGCTCGTAAAAAATTGTTCCCTATAATATTTTCAATATTACGATAAAATGAATCTCTCGCGTGACTCTCTCGGCGTAATTAAATATGAGCAAGATACTATTTCGAGATAAAAATTTACATCTAGGCGAGAAAAAAGAACTAAATATTTTTTTAGATATTGCTAATTTCATTAATCTTTCTTATTACCTAATCGCAATATGATATATCGCAATGTATGCATATCACGTAACGATGAATAAAATGCGCGAGTCGTTCTATCGTAGCTCATATGTAAAATCGGAATAGTATCTCGGCGGCGTTTATCCGCAGCGCTCAGAGATACCCACGAGCCGTACTTCGGCCGTGTACGTTTCAGAATTCCAGCCGGAGTTCTTCCCGGATCAGGACAAGAAGCTGAGCCTGCAACCGGATGTGACGGCGACCAGCGTGCCGGCCTGCTACGAGTATCCTTTCGACCCGAAACTGTCGATGTCGAGATCCCTCTCGGAACATCACTACGATGTACCGCACTTGTCGATCGCGCCGCAACCGTCGCCGATGTCACCCACACCGAGCACGTCGACCCAAGAGTCCTGCAGCGACAAACAGATCCATTCCGACAGCGAGAACAGCGTCACTAGCTCCTACCCGTCCTCGGACTCGACGTATAACGTCGCTTCGGAGAGCGTCCGGTTGCCGAAGCTGGAGGCCGGGAACGTCGCTAGGGCAGCGGTAAACACGCGAGGAGCCCTGCTGGTTCTTCCGGACTCTGGGATCTCCATGTCGGTACCGGAGGGTGCCGTTCCCAAGCCACTCCGGGCGGAACTCTATCTGGCGGTGCTCAACGAGGATCGTTACAGGCCTCGATTACCCGGTGAGTGCAAATTATTCATGGCGTTGCGCGCGTTATAAGCAGTCGAGAAGCAGATGCCAAGCTTTACGATCGCAGCTGCGAACCTTCCAAATGTACATTCGAGACGTTCGCGATAACGCGATGTTATTTTTATATCAATGCCGTTCCGCACGTGCTTCGGATTATATACCCTGCGTTTGATGTTCAATATATAGACCGCTCCTATACCGATTCTTTCGTGTCACGAACAACAGAATAAAATCGTTTACGGGAAAAGAAAAGATTTAACAATCTATCGATAAATTTATTTTACCCGTTATTGAAAGATCATATGTGCGCGGTAAATCATGTTAAATATATTAAATACAATTAATCAAGCGCGAAAGTTTAATGTAACGGAAACTGTAACGCGGCGATAATGATAACGTACAATAACGGCATTAAGCTCGATAATGATATTACATTAGAGTCGTTCATTTTTCTCCATCGTATCGCATACACGGCTCGAATCTCGATCCCGTTTTTTTCCATATAGATGGGATAACCCAGTTATCGGCTGTGGTGACCTGCGGCCCGTCGTC
The DNA here is from genome assembly GCF_003651465.1 of Formica exsecta. Classification (NCBI taxonomy): domain Eukaryota; kingdom Metazoa; phylum Arthropoda; class Insecta; order Hymenoptera; family Formicidae; genus Formica; species Formica exsecta. The sequence continues at coordinate 360,351 of NW_021849015.1, read as the reverse complement.
GGCGACCTTCAACAAGCCTGTAATCCTTCAATTCGAGCATTGCGCCATGTTGCATCCGGCAACCTGGGAACTGAGCGTTTGGGCGTGCGACGGTGTTAACGTCGACGACGGCTCGTCATCGGTGATGTCGAAAGATCACCAGTCAATTACATGGAGCAGAGTGTTAACTCTAGGCAACGAGACTATCAATACACCGTTATTCACGCAGTTGGATCACGCGGAGGCTTTCATAGTGACCGAGCAGCTTCGCGGTTACGTTTTAGCCGGCCAGAGTTGCGAGAGTTCGATCGCCACAAAGCGATTGCGATTAGCGCTCTTTGCCAGCCAGGCTGGTCAGTGTTGTGTCAGGGTTTACGCCGTGGAGGATACGAAGGCGGCCATGAAAGCCATCGTCGATCGGGAGTCGCAGATCAGAGGCTATCTGTTGGACAAGCCGCGCACGTTGCTGTTTCAAAACAACGGGGAATCGCTCTGCGTCAGTCTTGAAGAAGTCGGCAACGAGTGGCAAAGCAAGTCGCCCACGGAACGCCAGGAAGTCTCGTTCCGAGACGTTTGGAATTGCCAGGAGAACGCCAAGCACGTGACCTTCGGCCTGGATACGGCTTTTGGCCCGACCACCACGAGGAGCTACAAGCTACAAGTTTCGCAAGGAAACTCTGACACGAGACAAGTCTTCAGAATCGTTTACGATGGCGCAAAACAGTTGATCTCCTCGGGTAGCGTCACGAGACCACTCAGGGAAGTTACCGTGGTTAGCAGCGGACACGCTAACAACGCCACCACAGACTCTACTACGCTACGACCTTTTCGGTTTACGAGATCCTTAAGGAAGCAGCTCTGCCAATGTTTAGATCCGCCGAACGCTCTGGGTAATGACTGGAGAATGTTGGCGCAAAGGCTTCAAGTCGACAGGTTAGTGCTTCGGCTTTTCTCATTTTGCTCTATACTTAATCTAAGACTTCTTTAGATACGCCAGTATGTTTATACAGACTATATAAAATACATTCGTTAATGCGAAGAGATTCGTGCTCTTCAATGCAGATAAAACAACACGCGATAGCAAATATTTGCTTTAATAACAAAGTCAAAGAATTTCTCTAATAATAAGATGATTAATATGATTAATAAAGTCTATCAATTTTTTTTACATTTTGCATAATTAATTTAAAAAATTATAATGTCTAAACGTAATGAAGTTGTATCGCGATGGGGTTTCTAGTTGCTCATCACATCACGTTATATAAATTTACTCGAAACGCGTGTTCTATTTCACCGACGATATATCCACTTGTACCACTTTCCTCGGTAATCACGCAGCCGGTGTCTTCGTTCGTGTAACAGGTACATCAATTACTTCGCGACTAAGGCCAGCCCGACCGAGCATATTCTCGATCTGTGGGAGGCGAGGCACCGGGAACCGACGGCGGTGACGGATCTGCT
>NW_021849015.1:352700-358598 GCF_003651465.1 Formica exsecta | reverse complement strand
TGCTGAACCATCTTAGAATAATGGGCAGAACCGACGCCGCCACGATTCTGGAGGCGCAACTCGGCCCGTGGCTCTGAATAAACAGAAAACCGGATCTCGAGAAGCGTTTCCCCAGCGGTGAGTGAAAGTCGAGACCGTTGTATGCCCACCCGGGACGGACGATCAGTGTATGGTACCGCGATCGGTGGGTGATCAAACGGCGACCGATGAACTCGAAATCGATCAGTGAATACAGTGAGCCGGATCGTCGGAGTACGCGCGAGCGGGAGGAGTGAGAAGAAGGAGGCAGGAGAACTAGGGTTCTCCGAACGGACTCAACGAAACACTGCCTTAATTGTGCGCGACAAACGCGTCAGTACTTTGTATATAAACGTGAGTTAGTGGCAAGTCTGAGAATTCCCTTTTGAGGGAAGATCCTACGGACATCGAGTTAAGGACCGAGAAATGCTTATCCGTGAATTCAAGAGCGGTATAATCCGCGTAAAAGAAAACCGTATATAATTGTGACGAAGTAATTAGGGACTGTGCATTTAGACGGACATACATGTACATACATACACTAAAAATACGCGCGCAGATGAATATATCCATTTTAGATGGATGTTTCTATATAAATATATGTTATATATAGATATATATATACAGGACACCAAGTAAAGTTCGAGCGGATCGGCAATATCCGCAACACCTCGACGCGATGACGCAATTATTATCGATTTGTTAACACGAACGCACGCGAGCACGAGCGAGTGATTATTATTTTTTCTGAAAATCGTGCCAAAATTACTTCGGTTTCGTAAGCGTACACTTCCGTTTATTGTTACATTAGATTTTTTCGTGAACGCCGTATTATCCCTTTTATGCGTGTCGACAATACAGAGATCGCGGTATACGAGAGTACAGGAGGACGTGGTGCGCGTTGCGCACGGAGTCCGAGCAACGCGCGATCGCATAAAACGAGCTAATTATAACAGACATGATTTAAATCGACGATTTATTTGAGAGATTGTATATTTGTTACTTTCGACGAATAAAATATTCTTGTATACCTCAGAGTCAAACCAATTTGTTTTCATTAATATTTGCATCCGCTCTTCCTGTACATACATATTCTTCCCGTCGAGTAAAATATTCTACCAATCAAGATTATTAATTTGCACAATTTTGTTTCTCGTTCTTACAGCCATATACATATATTATATCCTCAAAATGTCTCGGAACGAGTTTCATATTTCTTGACAAATTTAAGCACAGTTATATCCACTTTATATTCATATCAAATTTGCTTCAATAATGAAAAAATAAAAAAATAAATGTGAGATTGCGATATAATCCATAAAATCCATACGGCACTTTCTGACGTGAAATCTCATAAAGAAAACGTTGTACCGTAATAACTCTGCAAACGTACTTTATCGGCATACTGTCAATAATTTTTTGCCAGCGAAGAAACATCCTTCTCTCGGGGTTGGTATTAAAGGCGCACTTTCGCGCACGAGAGCAAGGGCTGTATATTACTTCAATTTCAGCTTGTCTCCGGACGTTCGACAGGGACAAGATATTCTATCTTTCACCTCCTCGATCCCGGCTCCGGCGGTCTTCGTCGATTTTCTCTCGTCAAAAATAGGTACGTACTTTTTCTAGAAGTTGATGAAGGCGGAAATATAGGTGACAATGGACGTCGCGAGCGTTGCAATTTTGAAATGTCGATACCAGTCACGCGTGCTCTCTCCCTCTTCCTTTCTTCCTCGCTCTCTCGGTCCGCGTTTCCTTTACGAATTCTTTCCGAGTTTTCCCGAACTGAACAACTTTTTGCGATATCTGTACAATGTCGATATAATTCGCTAACCACATGCCGCATTTCGACGTGGCAATACAACTTTTAAATTTCTAGGACAATCCTGTCTATCAGAGATTTTGAAAACGATTGACTTCTTTCAATTAACGGAAAGCAAACACTGTTCATGTAAAATCACCGATAGCGTATAAAATCAACGTCCAAAAAGAGATATTTCTTTGGTTAAATAAAAGTTAATCTTGCTGGCATATGTATAGATATCTATTTCAATTGTTCTGTGAGAGCATGTAAAATTTAAATAGATTAAAACAAAAACGTTACAATAAATTCAACGATCGAACGGAATCGCTTATCGATTATCGAAACGAGTGACGTTTCCATCGTATTTGTATGTGTTAGTGCGGTAAATTAAACTTTATCTGATTCAATAAATGCTTTATCTCTGCTGTATTATGGGAAACTTTCGTCGCTGCACTGGCGACGTGGCATGCCGGAAATTAAATGGGTAAGGCGGCACTCTCGGCGATATGGAATGGAAATGTAGATGAGCAAAAAGAAAGTATTTAAAGTTGTTTTTAATCGCAGAAAAAATTATAAACATCGGAATTAACTTGTTAGTTTAAAGCACGGTTTTACGAAATTGTCAACTGCATTTCACATAAATTGTATAAACCATATTTAACTTGTCTGATAAAATTTCTTTATCGCGATATATTTTTTAATGTAACGGAAATATATACATGTGTGTTGCAGCGTAACGTCAACCCAGATTATTTTTTAACATATAAAACTGACTTTTCACTCGATAAATACACACTTTTTGTAAACAAGTTAATCGTTTTTATCATTTGTTTTTTCTTTTCAACTTCAAATAATATTTTTCACTGCTGTTTTACATCGTTTTACAAGCGATAATTTATTACTTATAAATGATAAAAGTAAATAAATTCTCTCTCTCTCTTGGATTTCCCAGGTATCGATTAGGGCAACTCCAGAGATGCAACTTTAACAGAACTCATTGGACTTTTCACGAAATATGGAGGGCATATTCAAACTTAAAAAAAAATGATAGATGACTCCAGCGCATACCTATCCAAAAATTAAAAATGCTCGGCACTAAAGAGGAGCGGTGCGCAATTCCGTTTCTCTTTTTTCCCCTTTCTTTCAAACGTTCTCCGCGCGATCGTTGCGTAAACGTAACGGAATGCGCACAAGTGTTTTTCAAGTGCTCCAGCATGTTGTCGGTCAGACAGACTAAGCGTTATAAAAATAGCTCTAGAGAGCAGTTACTTCCTCTCACGATAACATGAATGAATTTCTTGGCCAGATTTTGTTACCCGTGTGATAATCGATGATCTATCGATCTATCTATGTGTATCATCGTTACTCAATGAACAATCCTATGTTTGCATTCCTTGCAATCATACGTTTTAATCAAACGTGATAAATTTTTTTTAAGTTTTTAACTATCTTTGTTAAGATGGTTTTATTTATCATATTTCGTTTAGATATACAATGAATTATCAGTAATGGGACTTTAAACAATTTTCTTACTTCATGAGATTTAACACATATTGACTCAAAAGTATCGTGTAGATCTCGCGCCTATTACGGGATGGTAATACCATCATGGTATGATATATCGAACCGAGTATCGCTCGCCATTTGAAAGACAGTCAATGACGCATCGGCATGTCGAATCCTCATTGAGAATGCATACGTGAAAATAAGCGCTCCGATTCGTTCCTGTCGTGGTGAGGCGCTGGGCGGACAGAGTCTCTCGTCTTTTTTCGCTTCGTCTGATGTTCGCGTGGGTATACACGAGCAGGTTTAGAACGGCCGGCGTTAGAGCGTGGAGGCAGATAGGGCGTAAATTATAATAAAGCCACGCACGCAGATCTCACGGTTCTCTCGACCATCTCTTCTCGAGTCGATTCGACTCGAGGCACGCCGATGTTACATCGACATTAATGACTTATTGGCATGTTGAATTATCATTAAGAGTGCTCGAACGCGCGCGTTCCGATTCTTTTCTTTCGACATAGACTTCAACGGGTTCCGTTTTCGTTTTTTTTGTTTTTTTTTCCTTTTTCCTTCGTCTACAGAACACGCCAGCTTCGCGTGCGCGGATGCTCGTCCTTTCGTGACAGAAAGTGCAAGTAATAACACGCGTTGCAGCAAGCTTCGTCATTATTTTCTACCGTTTGATCGCGCGCGTGTGCGACACGCGTGTTCCGGTCACGGCATGCGCGAAAGGTTCGGTATCGACGTGCAAATGACACGTTAGACAGAATCGCCGCACTTGCCGCGCGTGTATATACCCGATCGAGGGTACCCGTTTCGAAGGATATCGTGTTGCAAGAATTTAAATTTATACCAAAGGCGACGCGAACACGAAACATGCTTATCGCGCGCGATAATTTTCAACGATTCTCATCTGTCATGCGCGAGAGCTAATTTTTTATGATTGTTGAAGCGGAGAAGTTTTATACCGCTTATGCTGTATTTTCTATCGATGGTTTAGTATACCCGCTCGATACGTAACGACACGTTGCTTTCATAGGAATTTTCGCTCGCATTCGTCACTTTCGCAAGGATCGTGTAATACTACATTACACCTAGACTTTGCGTAGACCCTCAAGGCGCGTCTTGCGGCGAGAAATATTAGTTCGAGATTGTCGCGCAAACATTCTGACGAAACCACCACTGGTATTTTACAGATTAGCATTTTAGTGATCGGAGATAAGCAATAATTTCAGCGCGGCGAGATGACAGATTTGAATTATTGATTCATGTCAGAGATTGGAGTTTTTCTTTCGATAATGATTATATAAAAACGAATTATATTGACGAATATTTTTTTAAAGACATAGTGACTCTAATAATATCTAATCACAGCAAGGAAAAAGATCTTACGTCTTAACATTGATAACTTTAATCAACATTATTATGACTCTTGAGAGATATTTATGAAAATTATGCAAAGATATGCATACACATAAAGTGTAAAGGAGGTAATATGATAAACATACGTTTACGTAAGTGCGTAACACGCGCGAGAATTTCGCAAAGTAGGCGTCGAAAGCCACTTATCGCTGATTTACGACGCTGCCGTCATTCGATCGCGGAAAAAGGCCGCGCGTATCTTCCGCAATCTTCACCTCTCGACGCACCGCGAAACGCCGCGTCTGTGAAATTCTGTAAATCCTTGAGAGACACGTGTAAATACAAGACGAAGAAGATTACGGTGCTCTGTTCGCGCGTCGAAGATGCGGGCGTTTCAATGAGCGCGGATGCATAATACATACATCGAATCTCACGTACCCATATCTCCGTACAATGCCAACGGCAATACGGAGACGTATTTATTGCAGGCTCCATTGGAAAATGTCTTGACTGAGGGCTCGTATATAACGCACACACAGCATTATTACGTCGGACGGCGTCCTATATGAAATCGATTTCGGCAGAATGACTAGCGCGGGAGGAACCATCTTCGTTCTTTCCAACTTGCTCCAGGAAAACTCACCTGTTTTATGATACATATCTCCGACGTTTCTTCAATTTTTTTTTGCTCATCGTTCCGTATATTATCTACGACGTTTGTTGTTACGATAGCCGCAACAATAAACATTCAGGTAAACAACGTCCTTGCTCTGTTTTCAAGACACGGTCCGCTCCACCGTTTCTCCGTCGACGTCGAGGCATTGAGGTAAGTTAAAATGCTAGTAGAAAATCAAAGTCAAAAATCATGTATACAGTGTCTATTTAAATCTTGTAAAAAATTCCTTGAAAATTCTCTGATCTTCCTGGTATTTTTGTTCAAAATTTCAGGTAAAAAGAATATTTTAAAGATTTTTGGTGCAATTTTCGAAAATAAGTTTCTTTATTGTAAGCGTTTTCTAATGCTTTTCACTCATACGAAGGAAAAACAGGAAAGAAAAGCCACTTAAGTTTCAAGTGCTAGATTTACAAAAATAATTAAATAGCTTTTGTTAAATAAAAATTTTTAACTTATATAACTTTTTCATTTATGACTAAAAATTAAAGTAAAGAATATGTACTGCATATTCAATATTTTCTTAAGACATTGAATATAT
>NW_021849015.1:344725-352690 GCF_003651465.1 Formica exsecta | reverse complement strand
ATATATATAAACAGAAATAGATTTATATTTATAATATCTTTTAAACACATAATTCACAATTTGACTTATCGGTGGATTGCAGATTGCTTATAGTATAATTGAAAAATTATTAAAAAGAGAAATGTTTTTAAAAGATCCCAATAAAGTTCCATGAGAATTCCCTGATTTCTCCAGATACAATAAAATTCCCTGAGAATTACAGGTTTTTCTTGTTTTTCCAGAGAATATATATCTTGGTATAGTTTCCCCGGAAAACATCACAATTTGTTCCCACTTTATTTCTTAGAATGATCAAAACACAATCCAATGAGTCGAAGGATCTGTCGGTTGTGTGCTTTACGTCAGATTATCCAGAAAGTTAGTAAAAATCTTCTATTCCACCAATTTCCTTAGCGCATTTTACAAAAATTCATAAAAAATAATAAATATATTTTAAATAAAAATTAAATTTTTTATCTTTTTTGTTCCACTTTTTCTTTCCTATTTTTACTTTGAAAGTTTTCATCTCGTTTCGTAAAATACATTATCGGATTTCTACAATATATCTAATGATTGGCACTTTAATATCCTTGCACACGAAAGAGAAAAAAAAGAAACCATCGCAATTGTATCGCCGACGTACGTACATATGTATCCACCCCTGCCAACCATTGTCGACCTGGTTCCGAAGACAGCAGATATAAACGGCGGGACGGATACTCCTTCGTAAACCCACGCGATTTTAGTGACTCACTCCGGGATATGCGAGAGAGGCGCTACGTTTTACGTGTCATTTACAAATGGTTTCACGACAGAGAGCCGCATAATGCACGAAAGACAGGCGGAGGTTTTATCATGCGTTCAGCGCGATAAGATCGCGGAGACAGGCCGGTTCTCTGGCGATCCTTCCTTTGCAGATACGTCGCGCGTCCAATTAAACACTTTCCCTAACCAGAGATAATTACGACTGTAATTTATTTGCGCGCATATGTCGTTATTTAGCCATTATTCTCTTTGTTTAGTCGCTGCTTTTTTCAGGCAAAATAGATGTTCTCGTGCCAACGCAAGCGCAACTCTGTTGATGCGTATGTTTTTCAAAATGTTTTTCGACGCTTTCACAACGATAACTCTGTTGATGCAGCCAGATTACGCTAACACACAATGTGGTAAATTTTACGCAGTCGTATTCTCTCTTTCTGCATCACATAATAATAGCTCTACGTATCACATCATAGTGTCGCGTCGCACGTACACACGCTGTCCCGTTATCAAGATCCATTTCACAACAAGCTTTTCTCCCTCTTTCAGTTCCAGTATTCGTGTATTCCCTCCCTCTCTCCATCCTTCTCAACACAGATATGTATACCTCGGCAACCCTTCCCAGTAATATTTCACTCACCCTTAACGTTAGATCGAGTTAATGTTTTTAAAATTCCTACCATGACCCAAGGCTATACGTCTAGTCACAGACTAATTCTCACTCTTCCCTCGTCAAGCTCCTCGAGATCGTTTACGTTTACATGAGGGAACCACCATGTATACTTGTATACAATCCCGCGTGCAACCTCTGGGATAAAAACGTTTTCGAAAAGCGCATTCTCCACGCTCATACGTGCAACGGAGTTATTATTAAAAAAGAGAAAGAGAGAAAAGAAAGCCTAAAAAAAGAGCAAATTGGCGCAAATCCTAGTGTTCGGGGATAACTTGACGGTGCTGAACCCCGAAGGACGAAGGGGCCCCGCACATTGTGCCTTCAACTTTGCTCTCCGCTATACAATAAAATCCTCTTTGCACGGCGCGTCATTGTTTAACGGCTGATTGACGTTGATCGAGGGGCAAGCGTATCGGCGCGTCCTTCTCCCCTTCTTGGCGAAGTGTCACCACATGCGAAGACTCACACGCGTTCGCGAGCGCGAATATAAACGGGAATGGAACGGAAATCGAAACGCACACACGTGCGATTCCCTGACTTGCGGGATATCTTTGACGTCCGGCGTTGTCAGTATCGAGCATTGTGCGACGGGAGATGCGGGGAACTCAGTGACGCGTGACACGTCCCTGGAGAGCCGAGGGTGCTGCTAAATAGAACGCCCATTAGTAACGAATACCGCGAGGAATCCCCTTGTGCACCACGAATGCGTAATGCGGCGACGCCGTCGGGGGAGGGGGTTGAGAACGGAGCGGCGAAGGTACCCCTTCGGGGGGGGGCCCCTTCCGGGAATGATACGCGGTCGTGATAATTTTCTGTTACCCGCTCGCACCGTCGAGGGTGCGGATTTTCGGCGCGGTCGAAAACGAGCGCGGCCAATCACGCGGCGCACGTAATGGCTGCTTAGCTTTAATCATCTTCGCGTATTTCCGTGTAGCAGCGGCTTGCACGTTTATCTAGGGGAATTGCTTACGCGCGCGCATGCTGTTACAAGAACTGTTTGAATAACGGAGCAGCTTGAATCACGATCATTTGAATGAGGACACCAGATGCTAATTTGCGGATCAAATTGGTGCTGACAGAAACAGAAAGATATTATTCGATTGTTTGCATTCAAATCGCGATAATTTAGATGTGTACCAAAAAACATTTGTACATTTTATATAAAATGTAAAGAATATTTCCTGCGAAAATTTTTGCACATTTTTCATTCTCTTCAAATGTTTTGTACAAACACATCAAAACCTATGTTTTTTAATTATAATGTTATGAGTTATGATAAAAGGTTCATAAATATATCGAAATTTATGTCGAACGCTTGAAAATGATGGATAATTCAAAACGAAAAATTTCAATGATTACTGTTTAAGCCAAATAATTATTCAATCAATCGTGTAAGCAAGCTTTTTCGAGTCCATAAAGGATGGCGAGCCACGAGCTTGCGGACTGATTAAATATGTATGATTGTAATTTGGAATGCATTTTACACAATGTTATATAATCACTACTGATAATTATATACTGCAATAAACAATGCAGTTATACGATTTAAATACTTTTGTTTATCGAATTGTTTGCGATCGGAACGTACGTTGAAATTGCCAACTACAGGAGTGACAGCATTTGCATATACATGTATTTATACGACAGATTAGTTAATTGCATAGCCGGGTGTAATTAAAAGCGTTATTATCCTGACCTTACATTAAAACCTAAATTAATACCGTTGTTTTTTTTATCACAAAGTGATATCTCTTTTGTAAATCAGGATTATAATAATATTCCAACCAGTCATCCGCGTATTTTATCACCGTTGGCGCAAAATTCATGCGCTACCGTGTTACTATGTAATTAGCGCGTTTCAACATCCTTTGTACCTATCAATTTGAGCCTTACTTTCTGTATGATTAAAGCAGTCGCTGACAAGTGAAATCTTTTACATCGGCGAGAAAGTAGGCATTTCTCAGCGCGGAAACACCCGCTCGTTTAATAACGTGGAAATCGTTACCCGCCAATTGAGATATCAATCTCGACAATCATTTAATTGCACGATATCGATGTAAGACCTACGATCGTAAAGCGCGATTGATCCAATCGCCGCTTGCGAAACGCTGGCGTCAGCCGGCATGTAATTACGGATTTTCACGGATTAACATTAAATCCTACCTCTTTCTCCCCGGCGTGTTTACCAGCGGCGGTGCGTACGAGTTCTGTAAACTGATGTAATAGACGAGTGAAACAGAATCAAGTAGATTTCTCACGCGAGGTCTCGCGCCAACGAGTTCCGAACGTTCGAAAATTTTCCTTCATCTCCCGCTTTGCAAAGCTGTTACGAAGTTCGAAAGCGTAACGAACAAATGGAGAGAACGATTTGGTCCTTGGTCGAAGTGAAAAGTTCGCGAAAAAGCACGTGAAAACCGGACGGTCGTGTTAAACCTACCTGAAATTGGCAGCTCTGCCTCTTGCCGCCGTACCCGAAAGGTGCTAATTTCGGAAGGGTCGGCTCCGCGGTCCTGTAATTAATGGGGTTTGTCATCCGAGTAAAAAAGTCCCGTGGGTGCAGTCACATCGGCGCTACGTAGCGGCGCGGCGATCGTTGATTGGTATCGGTAATTGGCCTGATTGTCTCGTGGCCCAATTAATTTAATTACCTTCAATTAAGGAACACTCTCTTCCGCCGGACTCCTTTGCCGCAACCTACGCTTTTTTTCCTCACACACGCGCGAACTATTTTTTTCCCGCCGAAAATCTAATAACCGCTGTGCTTCGATTTCGGTGCAAAATCTTCATGCGGATTTCACGTCGAAACGTGGAAACTGCGCGCTCGGGCTGTGTGATATTAATAGAAATTCTACCTCATTACGCGCTCGGATCAGCCTTCCGCGCCATTCATTGCCGGTTCATCGCGTGTTATATATCTACATACGTGTGCGTATATATCCACATGTTTACTATGTAAAACGCATTTACAGAATTGGAGAGATAGTTCAATAAAGTTTGTAGTTTATACGATATTGCATAGCCTGGAAAGTCTTCATTAATAATTCCAGCAGAATATATAGACTGTGTTGCAAATGGATGGCAAAGCACTTTAGCGTTATTAGATACGAATTTAGATACAATTTAGAGACTCGGTATTGTATCAAAAATAAAAATATTTTCCCAAATCGTATTTCAAAAATATATTAAGTGCTTACCGAGATCTAATTTTTAAATTTCAGAGTAAATTGCACTTTTAAATCTTATTTTTTTCAAGAAATTAATAATAATAATAATTTGAAAGTTACGGCATATGTAATGATCATTTTCTCGATAATATATCTTTTTGAAAAAAATGATATAAAAAACGTTCGCGTAAATAAAAATTTGCATATTTAAAATATTTTTTTATAAATAAATAAAACATCCTATAAAACATTTCAGGAAACAGCTCAAAAGGAGAGCAAACACCAAGGAAGCCGTTAATGAAGACCAGCGAATGAGCCCCGGCAATATATTTACGCGAGACATAGACGCTAAAGTAGCGGCGGAGTCGGCGAGAAACCGCGCAGGAGAATTATAAGTTTACGTCGCAGTGCGTTTTGTCATTCTTGAGCGCCTAGTTTATGTAAATTACGGGGTCGGCACACTCTCTTGCGCGTAAAGCCCCCTTAAAATACTACGACGACGATATTGCCAAGCGGGCGGTCGCGCGGGGGCAACCGTTGTAATGCCATGCAAATCTCAGCTAGTTTCGAAAGTTCGTTATAACAAGCTGCCAGAATTTCGCGAGAGGAACAAGAGAAAGAAGGGGAGAGAACGATGCGCGACTAAGCGGCGGAACGAAAAATTACGCGCTAACTCGCGACAGTGCTTCGCGTTATTTCTGTACGAACGGCGGCCGCAAAATGGGGAAAAAAAGAAGAATCGTCGACTGCTAGACGATCCTTTGTGCATGAAAACTGGCCGGAAAATGAGCTTCCTGCAGATCCCTTTAATTAAGACTCGGAGCGAAAGAACAAAAGCGCGCCATACGCTTTCATCATTAAACGGAGTTCTAATCTCGCGGATGGTCTCCCGATTTTAGTTCGTAGTTTGTATTTTTTCTGAATATCGGCATTTCATGCGAGAGAGAGAGAGAGAGAGAAAGTTACGCGATATTTCAGAGCGTGAATAGAGAGATGCAACAGATACAATAAACACAATTTAACAAGCAAACCCTGTGTAAGGACGATGTCAAACAGCTCGAGACTACGAGCGTTGAATCAAGTCGTCGCGTATATGTATACGCGAGACAAATATTTTCAAAGACCAATCAATGCGAAATACCAGCGACACATACACGACACGCACGGATCTGGAATTCCGAAATAGGCGACGATCTCTCGATCGGCTCGAGAGCAGGCACGCGTCGCGCGGGCTGCGCAGCAATTTCCGGTTCGGTATTTTCGGATCGATTCGCAACCCCTTTCCTCGCTCTCTCGACGCGCAACGCCCGGCACAGCGTTCAACGCGAGTGCGGGTATTCCGTTCGTTCTCTCCCTTCGCTCGCCTCGTCCAGTCAACCCTCGTTCGCTCGGGCACCCCTCGCATCCAATTTTACCGCTCGTGCTCGAGCGTGACAGAGACACGCGCGCGCGAGAGGAACAGGCACATAGAGCCGGAGAGGACGGAGCGGAGAGAGGGAGACCGACTTCCAAATGGATATTAATAGTTCTGCTTCAAGCACCCCGCGATCGTCGCTGATTACGCCGTTACAGCTGTTATCCTTGATTAAAGCCTCTGGGTGCCGATGGGTGCTTAGACAAGCGGCCGCGACAACGGCAACGCGAGAACGCGAAGGAAAAACGAGAAAGAGAAACAAAGAGATAGAAAAAAAGAGCGAGAGGGACAGAGGGACCGGGAGAGAAACAAAGCTCGGACCCATTTATATAAATTCAACCGCGGTAGCGCCACGACAAACGGCCCCGGTGGGCCCAGTAAACAAAGCTGCCCCGGCGCTGCTCCGGAAACCGGTTTAGAGCGTATCTGTAACGCGCGCGTCTGCATATACGCCCGTAGATACGCTCGTGTGGTATTTCGCGGGATGCGTCCCGCGAGATTCGCCGCATAAAATGCCGAGCCTCAACGGTTAAACCGGTAACGATGCTGGCAGCGATCGATGAAAAAGTACGTGGCGCAATATAGCGCGCGGATGTGACATCGCGATCAAGAAGGAGGCTTTCTTCCTCGTCACGGTGTAGGCGAACCGGCGGCGTAATTAACCGGTAACAAGACCAATAAAAGTATCGTTAATCTTTGCGAGGCAGGCTCTCGGCGGCAACGATCCGCGCGACAATTGCGGCAAGAAGCGATAAACCTCTCCGGCAATTCCGTGTAGCGAGAGGTAACGCGATGTCGCGTCCCATCGCATTGAGACTTGCCCGAGAGAATGCGGGAGATATTCGGGTCATCGGACGTTACGAAGAATTGAACGATATAATGCGGGGCAGGGCAACGCGCGTGCTCCGCGTAATGGATCATTGATCAAATTAATGATCGCCCGCAAGAAACGTCGAGCGGCTCGTTAAAACGGAATACGAAAGTTTCATCATCGAACGGTACATGCGAAGATATCGATACTGCATACTGATACTGTGCCAGATATTATAAAGTTCGAAATAGAGAGAGGATAACGAAAATATTATTTTGCTCCCGATGTTTTTCTTTACTTGCTGTATATCTATAATATTTTCGCAATAATGTCAATTTTCTCGGAAAAAGAGAATGTTACGAATTTTATAATTCCAGTTATTAATACTCGCTTAAAAATGTCCCGCGGTATCTCGATATTTTCAAGACGGCAAGGATTATTATATGTCCCTCTATAATTATAATGCACGGTCTCTCCCAAATTATAATCTCGACTGCATTCATTATAAATTTCATGTTTACGTACCAGCGAATGCGTATGTTCTACATCCTGCGACGCTCAATCGGGCATTAGATTAACAGACACGCATCGTGAGTAAGAAATCGTCTCGACCTCCTTGCGAGAACATATTTGTGCGTGGATTACGAGCGAAATCACGAACGAGAAAAGTCGTGTTGCGAAAGCAAACACGCGTTTCTGTTATTCTATCAACTGCGAAGCGGCGTATGCAATATGCCACATGTAAAAGCAAGCCCATCCGATATTTTATTGATTCTCGGTGAGACCGCGCGAATCCACAGCCGAAAAATGAAAACGCCGCGTTATTTTTTCGACTAATATTTATGAATGCTGTAGCATAATTGGTATCATAAATGATAAAGAAGAATAAATATATCTTCCTCTCTCAAATCAAAAATAAAAATGCCGAAATTAAATCTGATTACGGAACGGATCATAAATCTAGATACGATAAGGCTATTAATCCGACTACAAAAATAATTGATAGAAATAATAATCTCTGTTACATCGTCATAAATTCCGGTACAACTCTATAAAGTACTTTGCTTTTAATTACTACAAACTAACAACGCAACCTATATTTAACAAGATCGCGTAACGTAGCCATGGCAGATCTGTCGATCGGCCGATTTTAAGACGGCATGAA
>NW_021849015.1:332732-343200 GCF_003651465.1 Formica exsecta | reverse complement strand
GATTGCTTATAGTATAATTGAAAAATTATTAAAAAGAGAAATGTTTTTAAAAGATCCCAATAAAGTTCCATGAGAATTCCCTGATTTCTCCAGATACAATAAAATTCCCTGAGAATTACAGGTTTTTCTTGTTTTTCCAGAGAATATATATCTTGGTATAGTTTCCCCGGAAAACATCACAATTTGTTCCCACTTTATTTCTTAGAATGATCAAAACACAATCCAATGAGTCGAAGGATCTGTCGGTTGTGTGCTTTACGTCAGATTATCCAGAAAGTTAGTAAAAATCTTCTATTCCACCAATTTCCTTAGCGCATTTTACAAAAATTCATAAAAAATAATAAATATATTTTAAATAAAAATTAAATTTTTTATCTTTTTTGTTCCACTTTTTCTTTCCTATTTTTACTTTGAAAGTTTTCATCTCGTTTCGTAAAATACATTATCGGATTTCTACAATATATCTAATGATTGGCACTTTAATATCCTTGCACACGAAAGAGAAAAAAAAGAAACCATCGCAATTGTATCGCCGACGTACGTACATATGTATCCACCCCTGCCAACCATTGTCGACCTGGTTCCGAAGACAGCAGATATAAACGGCGGGACGGATACTCCTTCGTAAACCCACGCGATTTTAGTGACTCACTCCGGGATATGCGAGAGAGGCGCTACGTTTTACGTGTCATTTACAAATGGTTTCACGACAGAGAGCCGCATAATGCACGAAAGACAGGCGGAGGTTTTATCATGCGTTCAGCGCGATAAGATCGCGGAGACAGGCCGGTTCTCTGGCGATCCTTCCTTTGCAGATACGTCGCGCGTCCAATTAAACACTTTCCCTAACCAGAGATAATTACGACTGTAATTTATTTGCGCGCATATGTCGTTATTTAGCCATTATTCTCTTTGTTTAGTCGCTGCTTTTTTCAGGCAAAATAGATGTTCTCGTGCCAACGCAAGCGCAACTCTGTTGATGCGTATGTTTTTCAAAATGTTTTTCGACGCTTTCACAACGATAACTCTGTTGATGCAGCCAGATTACGCTAACACACAATGTGGTAAATTTTACGCAGTCGTATTCTCTCTTTCTGCATCACATAATAATAGCTCTACGTATCACATCATAGTGTCGCGTCGCACGTACACACGCTGTCCCGTTATCAAGATCCATTTCACAACAAGCTTTTCTCCCTCTTTCAGTTCCAGTATTCGTGTATTCCCTCCCTCTCTCCATCCTTCTCAACACAGATATGTATACCTCGGCAACCCTTCCCAGTAATATTTCACTCACCCTTAACGTTAGATCGAGTTAATGTTTTTAAAATTCCTACCATGACCCAAGGCTATACGTCTAGTCACAGACTAATTCTCACTCTTCCCTCGTCAAGCTCCTCGAGATCGTTTACGTTTACATGAGGGAACCACCATGTATACTTGTATACAATCCCGCGTGCAACCTCTGGGATAAAAACGTTTTCGAAAAGCGCATTCTCCACGCTCATACGTGCAACGGAGTTATTATTAAAAAAGAGAAAGAGAGAAAAGAAAGCCTAAAAAAAGAGCAAATTGGCGCAAATCCTAGTGTTCGGGGATAACTTGACGGTGCTGAACCCCGAAGGACGAAGGGGCCCCGCACATTGTGCCTTCAACTTTGCTCTCCGCTATACAATAAAATCCTCTTTGCACGGCGCGTCATTGTTTAACGGCTGATTGACGTTGATCGAGGGGCAAGCGTATCGGCGCGTCCTTCTCCCCTTCTTGGCGAAGTGTCACCACATGCGAAGACTCACACGCGTTCGCGAGCGCGAATATAAACGGGAATGGAACGGAAATCGAAACGCACACACGTGCGATTCCCTGACTTGCGGGATATCTTTGACGTCCGGCGTTGTCAGTATCGAGCATTGTGCGACGGGAGATGCGGGGAACTCAGTGACGCGTGACACGTCCCTGGAGAGCCGAGGGTGCTGCTAAATAGAACGCCCATTAGTAACGAATACCGCGAGGAATCCCCTTGTGCACCACGAATGCGTAATGCGGCGACGCCGTCGGGGGAGGGGGTTGAGAACGGAGCGGCGAAGGTACCCCTTCGGGGGGGGGCCCCTTCCGGGAATGATACGCGGTCGTGATAATTTTCTGTTACCCGCTCGCACCGTCGAGGGTGCGGATTTTCGGCGCGGTCGAAAACGAGCGCGGCCAATCACGCGGCGCACGTAATGGCTGCTTAGCTTTAATCATCTTCGCGTATTTCCGTGTAGCAGCGGCTTGCACGTTTATCTAGGGGAATTGCTTACGCGCGCGCATGCTGTTACAAGAACTGTTTGAATAACGGAGCAGCTTGAATCACGATCATTTGAATGAGGACACCAGATGCTAATTTGCGGATCAAATTGGTGCTGACAGAAACAGAAAGATATTATTCGATTGTTTGCATTCAAATCGCGATAATTTAGATGTGTACCAAAAAACATTTGTACATTTTATATAAAATGTAAAGAATATTTCCTGCGAAAATTTTTGCACATTTTTCATTCTCTTCAAATGTTTTGTACAAACACATCAAAACCTATGTTTTTTAATTATAATGTTATGAGTTATGATAAAAGGTTCATAAATATATCGAAATTTATGTCGAACGCTTGAAAATGATGGATAATTCAAAACGAAAAATTTCAATGATTACTGTTTAAGCCAAATAATTATTCAATCAATCGTGTAAGCAAGCTTTTTCGAGTCCATAAAGGATGGCGAGCCACGAGCTTGCGGACTGATTAAATATGTATGATTGTAATTTGGAATGCATTTTACACAATGTTATATAATCACTACTGATAATTATATACTGCAATAAACAATGCAGTTATACGATTTAAATACTTTTGTTTATCGAATTGTTTGCGATCGGAACGTACGTTGAAATTGCCAACTACAGGAGTGACAGCATTTGCATATACATGTATTTATACGACAGATTAGTTAATTGCATAGCCGGGTGTAATTAAAAGCGTTATTATCCTGACCTTACATTAAAACCTAAATTAATACCGTTGTTTTTTTTATCACAAAGTGATATCTCTTTTGTAAATCAGGATTATAATAATATTCCAACCAGTCATCCGCGTATTTTATCACCGTTGGCGCAAAATTCATGCGCTACCGTGTTACTATGTAATTAGCGCGTTTCAACATCCTTTGTACCTATCAATTTGAGCCTTACTTTCTGTATGATTAAAGCAGTCGCTGACAAGTGAAATCTTTTACATCGGCGAGAAAGTAGGCATTTCTCAGCGCGGAAACACCCGCTCGTTTAATAACGTGGAAATCGTTACCCGCCAATTGAGATATCAATCTCGACAATCATTTAATTGCACGATATCGATGTAAGACCTACGATCGTAAAGCGCGATTGATCCAATCGCCGCTTGCGAAACGCTGGCGTCAGCCGGCATGTAATTACGGATTTTCACGGATTAACATTAAATCCTACCTCTTTCTCCCCGGCGTGTTTACCAGCGGCGGTGCGTACGAGTTCTGTAAACTGATGTAATAGACGAGTGAAACAGAATCAAGTAGATTTCTCACGCGAGGTCTCGCGCCAACGAGTTCCGAACGTTCGAAAATTTTCCTTCATCTCCCGCTTTGCAAAGCTGTTACGAAGTTCGAAAGCGTAACGAACAAATGGAGAGAACGATTTGGTCCTTGGTCGAAGTGAAAAGTTCGCGAAAAAGCACGTGAAAACCGGACGGTCGTGTTAAACCTACCTGAAATTGGCAGCTCTGCCTCTTGCCGCCGTACCCGAAAGGTGCTAATTTCGGAAGGGTCGGCTCCGCGGTCCTGTAATTAATGGGGTTTGTCATCCGAGTAAAAAAGTCCCGTGGGTGCAGTCACATCGGCGCTACGTAGCGGCGCGGCGATCGTTGATTGGTATCGGTAATTGGCCTGATTGTCTCGTGGCCCAATTAATTTAATTACCTTCAATTAAGGAACACTCTCTTCCGCCGGACTCCTTTGCCGCAACCTACGCTTTTTTTCCTCACACACGCGCGAACTATTTTTTTCCCGCCGAAAATCTAATAACCGCTGTGCTTCGATTTCGGTGCAAAATCTTCATGCGGATTTCACGTCGAAACGTGGAAACTGCGCGCTCGGGCTGTGTGATATTAATAGAAATTCTACCTCATTACGCGCTCGGATCAGCCTTCCGCGCCATTCATTGCCGGTTCATCGCGTGTTATATATCTACATACGTGTGCGTATATATCCACATGTTTACTATGTAAAACGCATTTACAGAATTGGAGAGATAGTTCAATAAAGTTTGTAGTTTATACGATATTGCATAGCCTGGAAAGTCTTCATTAATAATTCCAGCAGAATATATAGACTGTGTTGCAAATGGATGGCAAAGCACTTTAGCGTTATTAGATACGAATTTAGATACAATTTAGAGACTCGGTATTGTATCAAAAATAAAAATATTTTCCCAAATCGTATTTCAAAAATATATTAAGTGCTTACCGAGATCTAATTTTTAAATTTCAAAGTAAATTGCACTTTTAAATCTTATTTTTTTCAAGAAATTAATAATAATAATAATTTGAAAGTTACGGCATATGTAATGATCATTTTCTCGATAATATATCTTTTTGAAAAAAATGATATAAAAAACGTTCGCGTAAATAAAAATTTGCATATTTAAAATATTTTTTTATAAATAAATAAAACATCCTATAAAACATTTCAGGAAACAGCTCAAAAGGAGAGCAAACACCAAGGAAGCCGTTAATGAAGACCAGCGAATGAGCCCCGGCAATATATTTACGCGAGACATAGACGCTAAAGTAGCGGCGGAGTCGGCGAGAAACCGCGCAGGAGAATTATAAGTTTACGTCGCAGTGCGTTTTGTCATTCTTGAGCGCCTAGTTTATGTAAATTACGGGGTCGGCACACTCTCTTGCGCGTAAAGCCCCCTTAAAATACTACGACGACGATATTGCCAAGCGGGCGGTCGCGCGGGGGCAACCGTTGTAATGCCATGCAAATCTCAGCTAGTTTCGAAAGTTCGTTATAACAAGCTGCCAGAATTTCGCGAGAGGAACAAGAGAAAGAAGGGGAGAGAACGATGCGCGACTAAGCGGCGGAACGAAAAATTACGCGCTAACTCGCGACAGTGCTTCGCGTTATTTCTGTACGAACGGCGGCCGCAAAATGGGGAAAAAAAGAAGAATCGTCGACTGCTAGACGATCCTTTGTGCATGAAAACTGGCCGGAAAATGAGCTTCCTGCAGATCCCTTTAATTAAGACTCGGAGCGAAAGAACAAAAGCGCGCCATACGCTTTCATCATTAAACGGAGTTCTAATCTCGCGGATGGTCTCCCGATTTTAGTTCGTAGTTTGTATTTTTTCTGAATATCGGCATTTCATGCGAGAGAGAGAGAGAGAGAGAAAGTTACGCGATATTTCAGAGCGTGAATAGAGAGATGCAACAGATACAATAAACACAATTTAACAAGCAAACCCTGTGTAAGGACGATGTCAAACAGCTCGAGACTACGAGCGTTGAATCAAGTCGTCGCGTATATGTATACGCGAGACAAATATTTTCAAAGACCAATCAATGCGAAATACCAGCGACACATACACGACACGCACGGATCTGGAATTCCGAAATAGGCGACGATCTCTCGATCGGCTCGAGAGCAGGCACGCGTCGCGCGGGCTGCGCAGCAATTTCCGGTTCGGTATTTTCGGATCGATTCGCAACCCCTTTCCTCGCTCTCTCGACGCGCAACGCCCGGCACAGCGTTCAACGCGAGTGCGGGTATTCCGTTCGTTCTCTCCCTTCGCTCGCCTCGTCCAGTCAACCCTCGTTCGCTCGGGCACCCCTCGCATCCAATTTTACCGCTCGTGCTCGAGCGTGACAGAGACACGCGCGCGCGAGAGGAACAGGCACATAGAGCCGGAGAGGACGGAGCGGAGAGAGGGAGACCGACTTCCAAATGGATATTAATAGTTCTGCTTCAAGCACCCCGCGATCGTCGCTGATTACGCCGTTACAGCTGTTATCCTTGATTAAAGCCTCTGGGTGCCGATGGGTGCTTAGACAAGCGGCCGCGACAACGGCAACGCGAGAACGCGAAGGAAAAACGAGAAAGAGAAACAAAGAGATAGAAAAAAAGAGCGAGAGGGACAGAGGGACCGGGAGAGAAACAAAGCTCGGACCCATTTATATAAATTCAACCGCGGTAGCGCCACGACAAACGGCCCCGGTGGGCCCAGTAAACAAAGCTGCCCCGGCGCTGCTCCGGAAACCGGTTTAGAGCGTATCTGTAACGCGCGCGTCTGCATATACGCCCGTAGATACGCTCGTGTGGTATTTCGCGGGATGCGTCCCGCGAGATTCGCCGCATAAAATGCCGAGCCTCAACGGTTAAACCGGTAACGATGCTGGCAGCGATCGATGAAAAAGTACGTGGCGCAATATAGCGCGCGGATGTGACATCGCGATCAAGAAGGAGGCTTTCTTCCTCGTCACGGTGTAGGCGAACCGGCGGCGTAATTAACCGGTAACAAGACCAATAAAAGTATCGTTAATCTTTGCGAGGCAGGCTCTCGGCGGCAACGATCCGCGCGACAATTGCGGCAAGAAGCGATAAACCTCTCCGGCAATTCCGTGTAGCGAGAGGTAACGCGATGTCGCGTCCCATCGCATTGAGACTTGCCCGAGAGAATGCGGGAGATATTCGGGTCATCGGACGTTACGAAGAATTGAACGATATAATGCGGGGCAGGGCAACGCGCGTGCTCCGCGTAATGGATCATTGATCAAATTAATGATCGCCCGCAAGAAACGTCGAGCGGCTCGTTAAAACGGAATACGAAAGTTTCATCATCGAACGGTACATGCGAAGATATCGATACTGCATACTGATACTGTGCCAGATATTATAAAGTTCGAAATAGAGAGAGGATAACGAAAATATTATTTTGCTCCCGATGTTTTTCTTTACTTGCTGTATATCTATAATATTTTCGCAATAATGTCAATTTTCTCGGAAAAAGAGAATGTTACGAATTTTATAATTCCAGTTATTAATACTCGCTTAAAAATGTCCCGCGGTATCTCGATATTTTCAAGACGGCAAGGATTATTATATGTCCCTCTATAATTATAATGCACGGTCTCTCCCAAATTATAATCTCGACTGCATTCATTATAAATTTCATGTTTACGTACCAGCGAATGCGTATGTTCTACATCCTGCGACGCTCAATCGGGCATTAGATTAACAGACACGCATCGTGAGTAAGAAATCGTCTCGACCTCCTTGCGAGAACATATTTGTGCGTGGATTACGAGCGAAATCACGAACGAGAAAAGTCGTGTTGCGAAAGCAAACACGCGTTTCTGTTATTCTATCAACTGCGAAGCGGCGTATGCAATATGCCACATGTAAAAGCAAGCCCATCCGATATTTTATTGATTCTCGGTGAGACCGCGCGAATCCACAGCCGAAAAATGAAAACGCCGCGTTATTTTTTCGACTAATATTTATGAATGCTGTAGCATAATTGGTATCATAAATGATAAAGAAGAATAAATATATCTTCCTCTCTCAAATCAAAAATAAAAATGCCGAAATTAAATCTGATTACGGAACGGATCATAAATCTAGATACGATAAGGCTATTAATCCGACTACAAAAATAATTGATAGAAATAATAATCTCTGTTACATCGTCATAAATTCCGGTACAACTCTATAAAGTACTTTGCTTTTAATTACTACAAACTAACAACGCAACCTATATTTAACAAGATCGCGTAACGTAGCCATGGCAGATCTGTCGATCGGCCGATTTTACGCCGGCATGAAATACGACTTAATCGTGCACCGGCATAAGGTAAGGTTAACGACGATGGAAGGCGTAACAAGCCGCGGCGTATTAAAGAGCGAACAAAGATATTCAATTTCTTGAGGGATACTGCGCCTCGTTCGGAATCGATCGATCTTGCCGGGATCTCTCGGGGTCGGGTAGGGCCCCGACTGAATATCCTTGCTTTTCTGGCGCAGCGTGTTCCACGTGCCGTCGCGATACCGATCTCTAACATGGTGCACCCTCACCAAGAGAATTTCGTGTACGGCACTGTCGAACAGAGGCCTACGGCCTTCGTTATTTGCCGGCACGATTACGCGTAGGAGTTGCGCGGACCCTGTTAAAATCAACGGGGGCCCAGGCGTAGTTAAAATGCCGATGTTAATCGCCCAGAGGCCTCGTTAGCGGCCTTTACCTCGCGGCCTCACCTTTCTCCTCCTTCTTCCTCCACCTCGTCATTCTCGCGCGTTTTCAATCCGGAACACGGCGTCACGAGGTATGACTGTCGGCTTGTATGCTCCGCGGGCGCAAATAGATCGCTCTATAAATAGCGGAGAATGCCTGTACGAGAGCCGCGACTTGTTGCGGGGGCGTAGATTAATTAGCTATAACAGGAAAATTACCAAGTCTTCCTCGGGGGCGATTCGATATTACCTCTTCTATTCCCCTTGTGTGTAATATCAAAGCAATTTTCATGATTTAGATTTTTTTTAAATATAAGAAAGAAGAGGAAATAAAAATTTGTTTAATGTTTATGAATTAAAATATGAATTGTAAAAATATTTATAATGATTGTAATAATTAAATGACAAATATTGAAGAATAAGTAAATTAATTAAAGGTGTGAAATTTTTTCTGGTGTTATAATCTTTCTTAAGTTATGATGAAAAAAAAGAGAAGAGCCGTCTCTTCGAAGCTTTGTTAGCGAAGCGCGTTTCGCCTTGGCCAAATTAAATTTGTCCCCCAATTCGGTTGTTTCCGGCCTACGGCTGCTTCGGGACGGCTTCGAGTGCCAATTTAGCGGCATCTGGCCACGGTCTGTTTTTCTTTAAGGGACTATCGAACGAGAGAACCAGGTCTCGCAACGTCATTCCTGAAAGCTCTTATTCTCCTTTTAACATCATACTTTATGGTAAGGTAAACTTCTCTTTACGTTGATTAAAAGTCGCACCTTTTCGAAATAAAAACGAAATTCACTGGACGAGATAATTCCGTTACGAAACGTTCAATTGAACATAAAAGAACGACGAAAGCGGTGGAATATAAAACACATCTTTCGAATTTTTATTGAAATATTTGCCTCTCGGCAGACTTCGTTATATCCCGACCTAATTTCAATAACCAGTTTATCCGCTTATCCCGCCGGGATTTTACCCTACACACATCGTTCCTTCTTATCCCGCGACTCGATCTACCGAGAAATCCTTCGGTTCTCTCCGCCAAAACTGTATTATCAATCGTAATTCGTAGTCCCTCGCAAGCATCCTCAACGTTACAATGTTTTGGGGGGGAAAATGCCGAAGCTCTTCGTTAACATTAAAGCATCATCTCTTCCCTCCTACATTTCTTTTTCTATCCGAAAGAAAAGAAGATTCGTCGGGGAGGCAGAGGGGAAGTAAAGGAAATTCGTTTGGTGCCGCGAAAGAGGCGCGCATAAATCTCGACTTGCGCGAGCGGGGAGGACACTGTCGTGAGTCATCCCTGTGGAACCCTCATGAAACTTTCGACGCATCTCTCCCTTCAGCGTCATTGTGATCTTCACTGCCATTAAATCGCGATTCCGAGCGACTCTCGGTGTGGGTCAGCAAGAAAAGTCGGGCACACAACGTAGAAAGAAGGCCACTTCTCACCCCCGCATCTTCCACTTCTCGACTCTTACGCAGCTAATGGCACGTGGTCCGCGCCTCCGACTACGCACGTGACGCATGTCATGGCTATATTATCTCGTTGGGCCTACGACTCGAAAAGAAGCGAGACAAAGTGTATACGATCTAGATCGTAAAGACGCCCGTACGAGCGATCGTAAAGCGACCGTCGAGTATTGATCCTGGATATTTCGAAAGTGTGACGCGGTGTACAAAAATTCCGTGCATAATCAAATAACGGAAAGCTCCTTAATTATGTAATAAAATTGCATGGTTGGAAAGTGTACGAAAATAAAAAAAAAATAAAAAAGAATTTGATTATTTATTGAAGAAGGAAATAGATTGTCGTGAAAAACGCGCGGAGAGATCCTGATTTTTCAAAACTTTAAAATGCGATTTGATGCACAATGATATCTTAAAAATGCCGAACTATATATAAATAACTCATGTACTCGTTTTATTACCGTGAAAAATACCAAGCGGGACGATTAAACGTCGCACGAATCGCTCGTTCGTCAAGCGCGTCGCAAATGTCACCAACTGTCGTAAAAATATCGTTTGCGAAGTAACATTTTACCGGATAATCGTCCCGTGACATCGCAATGATGCGAAAAAGGTTACCCGCGTAACTTGCAGCGGACAGAATTACGGACGACAACTCGCGGACCGATAATAGCGAAAAGCCGACCTTATATCTTCCCTCGCTTTCACACTCTTT
>NW_021849015.1:324102-332471 GCF_003651465.1 Formica exsecta | reverse complement strand
CTCTCTTCCTCGGGGCACACATCTCGTTGCATTCTCTACTACGACCATTGCGTTTACTATTGCGCCAGTGCTGTAAAGTAGGCTACCGAACGTAAGCCTGCGCACACGGGAGCTACGAGGCATTTGCATTATTGCAAATTTATGGCTGCACAGACTACAACCCCTCGGATGTCCGATGCCAACCACCGCGGTCGCTCTTCGCCGCCTCAGAGATGTATTATGCATTATCTTTCCAGCATGTAGATCAACGTTAGTCGAACTTTCCGAAGACGCTGTCGTTTCTGCCACATTCGCGATATCTATGCTAACCCCGCGAATCGGTGAAGATTGCGTGGGTTGATTTACATTCCCAAATCATTTAACATGTTCTCAAATAATATGTATAGTTCATTAACTTTAAGTAATTGATAACAGACGACGATCTTTGAAACGTCCATCCCTCTTTTATCTCCAATAGATTTAAATTGCTAAAATAAATTATAATTATAATTTTAGTTTGCTCTTTCGCTCTTAGTTACTTAAATTATGATCGATAATCCATTAACTCAGTCTCGTATGTATGCAATGATGTGTAGCAGCAACACCCACATCATCATGTCATAACTTTACTTTATTATTCTATCACATCGAAAGCACGATAAAGATCAAAAGACACGCGTAATGTTTACCTTTTCGGTACGTGACAAGTTTCGATTGACTTCACAAAAGACATTCATATGCTCAGCATTCGATAGCGATATTAAAGAAGCTGTACCTTGACTATTATATGCCACGGCTGGCATTTCGAAAACATCGCGATGATTCGTCGAATCGAGATATCATATATTCAAAGATCCTAAGCTTTTACGATTGCTCATTACGATACTGTACTCACAATCTCTTATCTATAATTATCTCTCTTGTTCACTTATATATATACGCATATACATACACGTATATCCCAAACATCTTTACTCCCGAGTATCTTAAGATTCCATACGAACCGATAGATGTCTTCATACTAGCGTTATTGTTTCGCAAGTCGCACGTATAACAAGAGGCTCTTCTAAAGCGGTTTATATACATATAGATAACATCATGATATTCTTCAGTAACGATCGAGATACAATTGAATAAGGCTTGTCTCGCGAAAGCAAAATAACTTTCAAATAACTCTCACGTGCGCCTTCGTATACGGGATTGCTTTTCGAGTAAGTTTCACGTGGTGCTGAGATGTCGCGACGAAGGCAAACCGCACAAGCTTATCCATTGGCGCGACGAAGGTGCCGAGGAAGTGGCGGCGCGTCACTATTCCGGCTATTCACGACCGGAGGCCTTTCTAAATCGGCGCAATAATTCATCGGATATGCGGTGTGCGCGCAAGCCCTCGGCTTCTAGGAATGCCACTGACTAAACCCGGGGGCATCCCATATCCGCGAGGTCCTGGCAACTTGACAAGCCAATCCGCTCCGCACGGTGCCAAGGCGCCGTGTTCCTATTTGTACCAAAACAAAACGCATGCACGTGCCGCACGGACCCCTGCCTGCTAGAGAAGATATCTCGTGGAGATCGCGCAGCCTGCGCGCGCTAATCCTCGCCTCGACTTTACGCACTATCTCTACACGTCGTTCGCGAAATTCGAAAACCACTCGAGAGAATTCACGGTATCCTAGCGTAAAGTGAGAAGGAATACCTTATTGTAGACGAAATAATTGAAATAGATCGAATAGTGACGAATGGCACTCACCTAATTAGCGAAATCGACAAATTACTTATATATCGGCAAATTAATTATACATCTCGTGACAAATGTCTCTCGCTCACAATTCCAATTATTGATATATTTGTAACTATATATCTCTCTTTTTATACATATAAAAATATGAAAATTTAAAACTGCTTGATAAACAAAAAAATTTTCAATGACATCTAGTACTTTTAATCATTGATAAATTATTGGAATTAAAAATTGTTAATCTGTCAATGATTGAAAGTATTAGAGATGTCACTTGTTAAATAAAATATCTTTTTTATAAAAACAGATAAATTTCGCATCTTTCTCTAAAAAAAAAATTATATACAGCAATAAATATATCATTATAATGCAATACGATTCTAACTGCACAAAGCTTATATGATTGCTTATTCGTATATATCTCCCCCTATATTGCTCTTGATAATAGCGGCGAGTTGATTAATCCTACCGCGGGTGCTCTCTATCACGCAAGCGTCTTTAATTCGGGCTACTCCGACGAACTGTCCAATTAAGATTTCTCCGCAAAACATCCCCTTCCTCCCCCAACCCTGCAATCTTTCCCCTGAATCTACAAAGGGAAGGGGAGACCCGGGCCCGCTGTGGAATCAGGAAATACCCCTCATCCAAGTAAATCTGTCGTCGAGGACGAGCGCTTATCGCCGCGGTATAAGAATTGTGCGACGACAGAAATCCGGTAAATATAGAACGCCTTATATACCCTCGTACATCTACGTCCGTTAAGCCAGATGTAACGTTTCACTTCCGTTTTCGCCGACACCTCGCCTCATCTCTCTTCTCCGCTCCATTTTTTTTTACGCTCGATTTCCCCGGGCGAGCCCAATGGTACGGTACAGCTTGCCGCGGCCCTCCAGTATGATGGATTTAATTGGGAAGGACCAGGGTTCGCCACCAAGAGGAAAATTGCGTGTATTTATAGTTAAGTATGCACCTTCGAGAAAATCGTTAGCGAAAATGAGCCATTATTGTGAAATCGTAACCGACCGCTTGCAAGTAATAAGATGACGTGATAAAATAAATCGTCGGCATTTGATTAACAACCCGATTATAAATTTAATTCCGTGTTACGTAAGAAATACAAAATACGATAATAGTATCCGTTGATATTACATAACATTCACTGATTTTTTATTTAACGATTTATACATTTATCGAGTAAAAAACAAAACGAAGTCTGAAACTCGTCACATTTACTCGCGTTCTCCACTGAGCGAATTCATATTCATGCTGGAAAGTTTTAAGCGAGCACTTTTCCGGGCATGAGTTGGGCACCATTTCAAAAAATCGTTGGCAACCGAGCGCGGTCTTTCGAGATGAATGGCGTCGACCGCAAGCGCCAGTAACCGGGAACACATTCGCGTTCGACTTCACGGACCGTGTCGAGCCTCATTAGGAAGCGCATAATGATAAACCCGAATTTATACGGTCGTGGAAACGCGATCGTGCATTCGTGAGCTCCTCCGAGAAGAGGGTTTCGAACTCGGAATACCTCAATAAAGCCGGTATGCATGTAGGTCACGGCGAGACGAGCGAGCGGGACGTTACATTTCTCTGATCTATCGCGCTGGCAGCGAGTCAACAATGGTGCACGGTTGGCGGGGTTCTCTCCTTCGGACGATAGAATTAAATTTCGCCGGCTTCATTTGCGCCGACCGCATTGCCCCTACCGTTTATTTGCTCTTGGACTTGGTTACATTCCAAGCGATTCGGCGGTAAGGACTTTTCCGATGACTCCGGCGCGACGCGACGCAACGCGACGCGACGCGACGACGAGCTCGACGGCCCCGATGGGATCGATACTCTTTATCGCGTCCGCTGCCGAGTATTTGCATCCGCGGCGACAGAGATCTCTTCCTTTTTCGCATCATAAGTAATCGCTTACGCCTCGAGAGAAGTACTCCGAAAGCAATACGCCTGGCAATTAATGGAAGAGGCGTCCATTCGCCTACCGAGTCAATCTCTTAAGCATTTCGCGCCGAAGCAAAGCTATTCCGCGTTCCCTCCACGCGTCGGGTAACATAAATCAGACTAGAATAAAATAAAAGCAACTGCACACTCTCTCTCGAAGTCCTACCTACCACTCGCCACGGCGATTTTCATTTGCGCGGGTCTCGTTCGTATACGTATATCTGATTATAAGCCAAGTATACGTAAAATCTCTTCCAAAGGGATAGCATCAGCCATTGGCACGCTAACCGGATGAGTCGATCTACCCATAATAGGATCACTATCAGCGTCGAGCTCATGACTTCAGACACGTACAAGCCAGCGCGCGCGGGCCCTATAAATATCGTTTCTCATCAGGAAACGCCAGATTTTTCATTCGACGATGATGCACGGCGCTGCCGTTCTCTCTTTCTTTCTCTTTCTCTCTCTCTCTTTCGTCTCCAATCGCCCGCCACGTAAATATAGACGCGTCTACACAGATATATCTCGCGGCTCGTTGTTGCGACCGGCCCGTTGCACTCTCTCTCGTTTTTTTTTTTTTCGTTCTTTTTTATCTCTCTCGTTCTCCCGATCTCTCTCTCTCTCTCCAACTATTCTGACGAATAAAAATATGTCCCGCGAGTCTTAACCGACATCCTTCCAGGACGAGTTCCTCGCTTGAGTACGCATTTACCTATGTACGAGCCTCGTCATGTCCGATGCCGATAAAGGTAGATCGAGACGGTGACCCGAACTCGACGGAGGTAAGGACACCTATAATACCGCACTACGCATTCCATATCCTGTCGCCAGTGCCGTGTTTGCTTATTTTGTCGTAAGAACCGGTCGTTTGTCACCGCGATGCCTATTTATATCAGCTCGCCACAACGTCTCTTCGTGGTGACAAATGCGCCGGGTTCATGATGCGATCCGCGTATTCCGAGTCGTCGTTTCGCTCGCGCCTCAAGAGCATCGTCTCGTTCTCGAGACTTATTGTTAGTATAATTGTAAAACTTAATTACGATATACAATGAGCAAAATTATGAAAACATTCGCTGGTCTGAGTCAGATGCTATGTAGGCCAACAGTCGTTTCATACCTCTCCTTTGAAACTTATATCCACGCGCGCCCAAACAGGAAGTAAGAAAATAATTATGTGTTAAAAGGCGGGCGTGGCTGAGACACGTGAAAAAGGTGTAATCTAATGCGACAACACTCGGTTGTCCCCATAGATCCTCAAAACACATGTCAAAAGAAAAAAAATATTTTGTATTTTTATCTCAGCATTATTATAAGAAGGAATTTAAAACATTATTTTTAAAATTCATTTGCAGTTATTTTAAAATGCATTTTCAAATTTTTGTTAATTTGATGATTAGTACAGTTTGCACAAATAAAAATAAAGAATACATTGAGAAAATGTATAGACTAATGTAATAATGCTTTGAAACATTCGCGTTTCTTTAAATATTATATAAAATATTGCAGTCACGCACTAATTTTATATTTAACACGCCTTGAAAATGTGCATAATGTAGAAGTTCACGTCGACAGTTTAAACACATCTACAAACTGCGTAAAAAGTTTAGGCCAAGTTTAAGAGCAAAGTTTCAGGTACTGAGAGAAACTTTTTAATGAAACATTATTTCGCATGATGTATTAACACACCGAATTAATTAATATTCCTCTTGCGCGATATTATTTTGACGATCGTAATATGTTAAAAACAAACACAAAAAAGAAAATTCGACATTATGTAGAAAAGAACATCGAAAACAGTATTTTTCGCGGGATTTTTGTGCCTATAAGCGTTTGCATGTAATACGAATTCTCTCTCACTCTACTCGCTAGCCCATAATTTAATTTTATTATTCCCTACCTCACGTGTCACGATCTACCTCACAACTTGCCGCAACTTGCCCCTAAACTTGGTTCGTTCCTGTCCTACACGAGTTTGGGAACATTTTCCTTTAATCTTAACCCGGTACAAGACACCCACGCCTGGAAAGAAAGAGCGCCCGAAGTCGTGCGTGCGCGACGGCAATTCTCGTAAGGGTCTCACTTTGCGAGTTTCTGGACGGTGTGTTTGCAACGCCTCACGAAGGTTGCGTTACGTACATTTGGAAGGCATTAACGCGTCACTCCGAAAATCCGACAGCGTCGACGAAATGCCGCTCATTAAAATTCCATCGGGAGTCCCCCGCCATCGCGTCCTCGACATCGCGCATCAGCTTTATGGGTTCCGCGTGTGTCATCCTGTCACTGCTCGCCGCGTAATGACGTGACTCCTACACGTACATCCGTCTAGAATAGAGTCGTGGACAAGACGGAGAGTCCAACTGCTCTGGCAACAAAGAAAGAAGCAATCTTCTTTTCCGGAGTAAGTCAGCGCAAGACAGGCGCGAAAGAAGTCAACATTGTCTAAATAAAATTCACCTCGTTTAAGTCTAAAATGCAACCTCCAAATAATTTGACGTGCGTCTTTTATATATCTTATATACTTTTTCTGTTCATTAAAATATGCTTTTGCCTTTGTTAACTTAATTAATAGCGAGATAAATATCAAAAGCTTTGTAATGAGGATATTGTTGTACATTATATATAATTTATCGTTACAAGGAATTGTGTCTGTTAAAATGTGCTTCATATATTATCCCGTTAATGTATCTTTCAGGAATAATGTGATAAAATATCAAAGGGGCTAAAGCCGATAGAATTATTCATATTATTATTCAAAATTCTATTCCGGATAAACAAAATTAAATCAGGCTACTGCCTATTTATTTCGCGTTAAATAAATTGCAGACTCATTAAAACTAAATGTCGATCCATATTATCGCTTATTACGATCCACGTCACTCAATGCTGATTTTATCATTGTTCGATGTTTATTTGTGGTTTCACTTACTATACATATATAATTCAACATTAATTAAGAGAACTTATTAGCTATTCAAAAAATTATTCCAGGAAACGCAAACTTCCATAAACATACAATAATGTGAAGAAAATACTTTATAGCAGAATCCTTTAAATTGCGACGCGTCTCATAAGTTATCCCTTTTATTATCGCAAAGATAAGAGCAGAATCCAATACACCGCCCGGTGAGAATTTATCGTCAATATAAATGCTTGCAAATAATCTTTATAGCCGTAGCATTGCATGGTTAAAATTGCGACTCTCATAACCCAATATCTAGCTATCACAAGTTGCGCGATCGGGGAAGGGCGCTTTCGAGAGATCGGGAGGAGACGTTCTTCCTTCCGCTTAATTTCGGCGTAGTTCGACCGTTAAAGAGGAGCTTTAAAGCGGAGGTGGCATATTTCTGCTCGGAATTGCAGGCTTAAGACCGCAAGCAGCCCTCCTGTCGCCCGGCGCATATCAAGTACTTGGGGATTTCTCCTGCCTCCGCCGCCACCTGCCCACCCTCTTTCTCTCGCGACCGTCTTTCGCCACACCGTCTTCCTCTATCCTCCGAAATTCCCCTTTCCGTGGGTAACGCGTGCCACCCCTTTTCTGCTCTTGTCCTTCTCCCCACAGCCACCTTGCCGAGGATTACCCGATATTATGCGGGTTTGACGGCTCGCCTTGAGAGGAGCCTCGTAAAATGAACGGTGGCAGCCGTGAGGGGACGCAGAGAGAGCCATATCGCCGAACAGATGCCCCCGAGCAAGCTACGACTCTTCGGATTCCGGCGATCTCGCAGAGCTTCTCGGAGGTGAAGACGCGCGATGGGGAGGCGTGAGTTCACCTTTACCCGAGTATTATACGATTATTAAGACGCGCGGGGCGTCTGCTGCAATATTCGGCGTAGCGTAACGTCTCCCTTCCTTATAAATTTTCCTGCATATCGCCTTGTTTCGCTCATAGCTCGGAGAACCTCGTTTATAAAAAGGAGAAAACGAATAGAAAAAAAAATTACAAAATAATCGCGTATACCGGGGGGTATGACTCGATGAAGAGTCATTAAACGTCAAATTAAGTGTCGTCAGATTTATTTAAAAACGCGAACAATGTTTTATGCTTGTATTAAGTTGAGTATACAACACATACGGTGTCTTTCCTCATATTTAACTGTCATAATCATTCGTCCGATCCATTTGTCACTCAGCATGGTAGCGTGCCAGAGACTGAGAGAGAATTATCTCGAGTGACGTAGTGAATTCCGTAGGAACGAATTAGATTCGTGCGTCCGTCGAACATCCATCGCATCTGAGAGACAGCGTTTGTACATCGCCAAGTTATAAAACAACAAAATCGGAGGCCCTGCGTACGTTCGTTCTAACAAGAGCACTCTCGAGCGGAACTCGATAACGCGGAGAGATCGGGCTCAACAAAGTGCAAGAGGTCATATTCGGAAGAGAAAGAAAGATCATCGAGAGTGAGAGAGGACGAGCAAAAGACCCCGCGCTCGCGAGGACGAGGGATCGAACAGTGAGGGCCCGTAAGGTCGCCAAGATATTTACATTGGAACGATGGTCGGTCCCTTCCATTGGCGGTATTATCAATATTCATAATCCGGAGCTGGAGACATCCGTGGAACGTGCAGCACGCCAAGCCGACCGCATGCGGCGCACGGACAGAGGCGAACGATGAGGAAAAAAATGAGGAAGGGCCCGACGGGAACACACGAGGGGGCAGAGAACGTATAGAGCGAAGAGGGCCCCCGACGAGCAATGGAGGGAAAGA
>NW_021849015.1:315990-323068 GCF_003651465.1 Formica exsecta | reverse complement strand
AACGCGTTGACCGCAAAAGATCCAAATCGACGGGTAAATACGTTGTTGACTCTGCGGAGAGAAGCCCGAAAGCCAAATGGAATTCGGTTCGGTGATTTAGTGGGCGGTCTTCGGAGACCGCCGGCCGCCACGACTGCCTCTTCTACCACCCTTCCTCGACTCTCTTCCTCACGATCTCTATACTGACATCTTGCAGCCGTTGCTGCTGCCGCCACCACGAAGAAGCATAGCAATGCAGCCTGCTACCGTGCGGACGCGTGCGTGCCGATACCTCTCAAGAACTCGAGTGCGCTTCGCAAGTTCCGTTTGGATTCGATCAGAGAGCACGGGACAATAATGAGATCTAACGAAATAAAACCCGGTTGCACTAATGTATTTTGGCTTTAAGTGAGACTTAAAACTTTTAGCTCTTAGCAATAACCGATGTTATTTGACTTTCGGCTTTAGGCTTTAGACTATAAGTTAATCAACGATTAAATTAAAAGCCAAAAGCTAGAAGTCAAAAGTTTTAAGTCTCGCTTAAAGCCAAAATAACATTGACCGGGTCTAAGCTACATGAAGCGAATGCAGGTGAGAGATGAGCAACGTAAAAAGATTTTAAATCATTAATGAGAAGTATTTTAGAACCGTCTATTCGACCAAATACATATATATCTCACAGTTTATTTAAATATGCATATTTAACATCTATATAAAGATCTTTTTTGATCTGATCGTATAATAAATTTATATGGATAAAATAATTTTGCACATTAGCTTTTAAAATAAATAATATCCAACGATGAATCAAAGTTATTTCTGACACATATTTTACAGAGTTCAATCTGGATTATAAAATTATCTCGATCAATATCTTCAATTTTGAATCTTTTACAAATAAAAAAAAATTGAAAACAAATATACATATATCAAACAAATTGCATAATAATTTCGATGTAGCTACAAATATATATAATTTTAAAACACATAAAAGTATTTCCGGATTCGTAATCTCTCTAGTTAAAGAAGTCTTCAAAGAATGCAAGATCTCTTTATTCCTTCGAACGTGAACGTTTTACTCAAACATACCGATGTAATAGTGGGTCACGGAAAATATCGTGCCGAAAAATCGTAGTCGTATCTGTGCCGAGCTTCTTGCAGCGGCAAGAGAGATTCGGGGAAGCGAACCAATGTCTGGCTCGCTCTCGGAAGGAGGAGAGAGAGAGAAGGAGAAAGAAAGAGAGAGAGAGAGAGAATCAGGTTTGCAAGCGAACGAGCAAGTCTACGAAGCACAAAGGCCGAGCTACCTTGCCGAAGAAGTGGGTTATTAATTATCAGTGCTACCTCTGTCCCCTCAGCTCCATCTTACTCTTCCTTCGCAACCGCCAACAGCTATCCTACCTATCTCCAGTGCCTGCAGCCTCCGACTGTCCCGGTTCAGTCGAGAGTCTCGCCAACGTACAAAATAGAAGCGTAGATGCATTAAACATACAATAACATTCGCACATCTCTCTTTATTCATATTGTCATTAATTATTCATATGAAAAAATATTATAATCCATAAAAGTTGCAATAACAGGTACAACGACAGTTTTAACATTTGCAAGTAATTGCGAAATTATTATTAAAACGCGGGGTCAATCTAAAAAGAATATAATAAAATATTGTTATTTATAGGATATTTTATTTATATTTATTTCCCGTTGTTGTGAAGTAATCAACATAGATGCAGCAAGCCAAGTAATATCGCGAATAGTAAAGAATTATTAGACGATAATAAAAGCTGAGAATCTCTCATTCGTTTTCGCGAGCGTGGTAAAAAAATCCACAATTGCCTTCATGGCGAGTAACACTTGCAACATGATATTCGCGGGCGTCATGTCCCTCCTGCTCTTCTAGATTACGCTTTATCACCAGATTGCACAATTTTGCCATTCCGTCGGAGATTAGCCACGATGTACCGCGAGTGTGTTGTACACGTACGTGTTTGCCCGTGCGGCAAGTCGTAGCACAGAAGCATTCCGTGGTTAAAGCTGCGATTGCAGCGATACTCGGAGAAAATGGATACTCGGCAATGTACTTCTTATTGGATGACGATATACGAAGAATTTATAGGATATGACTGTATACTCTTCGAGGCACGAGAGATTAAAACGGGAGAGAGAGAGAGAGAGAAAGGAGAAACAAGAAAGAGAGAAAAAGAGCGCGTAGATAGAAGCGAGTGAGAGCGAGGCTGAGCAGAGGCTGAGAAGGACCTTGAACCTTGGAAGGCTCCAATCACCGTTGTGCGAGTTCGTTTGCCTAGCGGGACGAGATTTATACCTCAATTGCTACGAACCTCAATCAAGAGTGCGCATACAAATATTAAGTGTCACCAATACTCCGAAGCGATTACATCTGCAACGTTTGAATGATCACGCGTGCAGCAAAGCGTTATTAATCGAATCAATCTCTAACGCCCATCGTAAATATATAACTCTTAATTATTTTTATCGATCAATTATTTATAATTTCCATAAATTAAGGTAAGAGGTAGTTCTACGAGTCTGATCGCGACCGGAATGACAGTACAAACAACTCTCGCGCGACGTTAACAACGTTAAGATCACTCTTTCATGTAATTACTTCCTGTAATAAGATAAGACGCACGACATTGATGCATTAAGTAGATTTCAAGCTTTACATTTCATAATAACTGTAACTCGATATCCATGCAACTGACAAACTTAACTTGTGAGAAAATTAGCTTGCTGTTTGCGAACAGCATGACGCCGTCGATCTAAGACCCCTGTCTATAACTGTTATTTCTACTACGAGCTACTATAATCGAGCGTGTTCACCGATAAAATTTACGAGCGCCCGCATTGTCCTGTCTGAAAACGGTCGATACGATGACATACAACAGGTACGATGACACGCGGATTACGACCAGCGCGTGTCGGACACCAAGTATCGCTCGGTATGAACACAGTCGTCTGTCAAGCAATAAAACTCACTATATGCATCTCGTAAGACACGCGTCGATGTGCGTGTTACGGTCATCCTCGCTCCTAACGTTCTCCGACATCCTTTCATTCGCTTCGATCTTCGAGTGACACGCAAATTCATTATCGTACACGGAAATCTGGTCGATCGTCGACTCAAGAGAATTCGACCGCGACGATTATTGATAAAATGCGATTAAATATTATCGGGATATTATATCAATGCACAGAGATTTCAATTCGCTTATTTATGATCACCGACGTGTCTTATTGCGCAGGAATTTCATTCCTGCATGGATATATCTCGCGTTAAAAATCGACGAAATTAATTCTTTCCCGCGAATTAGCTCGTGGAATCGTTCGAGACCGAGAATTGCCACATCCGCGAGAAGCTGTACCTATATAAGCCAAAGCGATAAATCAGCCGATTGCGAGAAAGACGGTATTATACATTCTAAACTCTGACACTTTCGCCCATCGATCTAACTAATGGCGGCCTCTTAGCTGATCATAGGCGCTCGTTACCGCCTTTAGGCAGTAAAAGTCAACTCTGCCGTATTTACGATCAAAGGAGAAAAGACGATAAAGAGAAAAGACGACATCGTTCTAAAAATCTTTTAAGACATTCGCGTTTAGATGCCATGAAATTTTCGTTTCTACATTTCAAGTATTAAATCGTGACGGTCGGCGGCGTTTTTAAAGATCATTGCGCTTTCTATCTCTTTTGAAGCTACAAAGGATCAACTCTACAACAGACAACGATATTTCATCGCGCTCCGCGATAGAAAGTTCTCGGATGAACGAGCGCGAAGTTTGTATAAAGTCGATTTAATTGAAGAAATCCCGTGATATCGCTACTAAAACTTGGCCTTACTCGCCCACTCGCTATAAGAAACGCGGATCAGGAACGATTAATATCGTATTTGCCGGCCAATCACGGATGTCCGTTCTCGCCTTTGAACGCTGGAGGCGAACAGCTCGAATGATATTTACGATCGGCGGGGCCCGAGGCTTGTTCGTAGACACCACGCGGACCGACTTTCTTAGTCACAATGTAATAATGCGCTTTGCGCTCGACGCGCGCACGTTTACGAGACGTCGTCGGACGGATTTTACCACGTAAACGTAGGCGGCAACACCTGGAGGTAATTTACGGACACGAATTTACCGTCCTTTGTCCGGCACTCGGCACTTTTCTACCGTTCCCTGTACCGAGAAATGGTTTAGTGATTTGCGCGAGAAGAATCTCACGAAATAATTTCTGCGTGAGCAAGTGAAACACAGAGAAAAATGTTGATTTTGATTCGATCTCTCATTCACACCGTAATATTTTCTAAAATTTCAAACACATTTTTATCCGAATTTTTAAATCTAAGTGTCTGAAAGAAAGTTCAGACAATCTGTCTTAATCATCAAAGTTGTTTTTCTGAAAATTCAGACAGTGTGTCTGTCTGCAAAAAAATCGCAGACACTTTGTCTGATATTTCAATAAATTTTCTTTTACAGTGCAAGAAAAAAATAGACAATTATTGCGCGATCATTTATATATATTCTCAGACTATTCGATAATTTTCGGTCGAAATTTTATTTTAACTACCGTGTAAACGATTATTATTGGAGCATCTACTAACATCTCATACGAGAGCATGCGCCATCTTGGTATGCACAGTATCTTGAAACTTGAAATGATTCATATTCGAAGATCAAACGGTTCCTCGAAGAGGGAAGCCCTTAAAGTGCCACTTAAACGTACCATTACCTGGCCAATGCAATCGGAACGCGAATTGCATCCTCGACGGTAGCAGTACCATCCTCCAATTTGGATGGATCTCCCGTTTAATTTTAACAACAATGTGACCGAGACAGTTGGAGTATACAAACTCTGCAACGACCGAAACAATAAAGGGGAAGATGGAATCGGCGGCATGATAAAGGAACAGAAGGGAGAGGGATGCAATATATATATAGGTATATATATGAGAGGAAGGGGGTTTACCATGGGCACCGCGTGACTGCCGGAGCCGGAGGGCACTCATTCTCTTAATCTGATCGCTTAGCCCCGGTTATTATGCTATTACGCCGTATGACTTGACGAGTTCGAAGGCAATTATCGACAGTTAGATTTTCAAGCTCCGACACACCACGCCATGGACAATGGCCGGTGAAAGGCGATGGTTCGATCGATATCTCGTACGGACAGCAATGCGAGCCACGTAGCTGCGGCTGCTGCTTTCCGGCGTGGCCGTTGCTGCTGCCGATGGCTGCCGCAGCGGTTGCTGATGCTGCCGATCCGTGATTGCCATGGACTGCCCGCTCTGTGTGGGAAGATCGAGATGAAATAGTCGGTAGGAGAATCTTTCGTTTAAATCGCTCGTCGGTTTATTTAAGTCCTTTATAAGCAGCGTCGCGTAAGTAAAATTATTCCGATGTAACGCGACATAATGCAGTGTCATAATTATAAGGACGCTGTTAAATATTTAATGTTACAATATTTTTGCTAAGAAAGAGAGAGTGAGAGTATTGACTCCCCAGAAAATATATATACATATAGAGATAAAATATGGGGAGAACCCAAGAGATCTCCGATGTATATGGGTATAGATAAAACGCGTCACGAGGAAAATCATCGTACCGCGATCCGTTAGGGATTAGCCGCAGTTTCGCTAATCGCGCTCGTTTCACGCTTCCTTGGCGAACCGCGGAATGGCTCGGTCGCCCCATCGCATCAGTGCATCGCGATAACGCCGCAAATAAGCAAAGATTCACAATGTCGGACACGTGCATGGAACGTGGGCGGTACACACGTGGCATTAAATCCGCGCGCATGCAGCCTCAAGTCCCGCTCGCTAAGTTCGATACATAAACGACGTCTCATTCCCCCGGTTCTTAAGTCGATGATCGTTCGTTGCAGAGGTCGATGGTCGCCGATCGTTAACGGCCGTCCCGCAGGAATAATTAAATGCCTCCTCCGCGGATAAAGACAATGGCGTACCGTGTTAAGATAGGGTTACGTCGCCGAGATTAGCGGGTAGCACGAGTTCCGGCTCTCCTTCCTCCTGTTATCGTCGCGTCGATATTGGCGGGCGCGGGCTCGTGATTCGAGAGATGCCATCCCGCGGACCGGTTGCATCCGGCACGATCGAATTAATCCACGGCGACGAACGCGCGGTATCGGGCTGCACACATGTAGATTGAACGCGAACGCGCCGCCGCTCTCTCTCAGCGATCGAACAATCGCGCGGACCCGAATGCTCTCCCGCGACCGGCAGGAAGAGTCGTTTGTTTTCAACCACCGAGCCCTTTTTGTGTTTCGTGCGCTCGAGTTGCGGTTCGCAATCAAATCCCCGTCGAGGACTTTGTCGTTTGACGCCTGTTGACGGCCGGCATCCAATTCCGTAACTCACGGACAATCGCAACGATGCCGGTTCCGTATACGCGATGTATAACTACAGAGCCGATCAATCTGGTTGTGTCTATATAACTATTGGACTGGAAAAAAACTGCATTGATAAAGATTGGTTTGATATATAATCTCGCAAAAAACATATCGCAGCACGTTTTAATATTACTTCAGAGAGAAAGAGATTTCAATTTAGAATATTTACATAATATATAATAATTTTTTTCTCCATGTTTTCAATTATATAAAAAATATTATAAATCATCCTTAGTAATTAAATTATGATATAAATCATTTTACAATATAATATAATAGTGCTATAACTGTTCTTTTAGTAAAGGCATACAGATTTTAGAAAGATTATCGTTACGATATATACTTCTTTTAGAAGTAATTAACAGCATATTGAGAGAGAGGAAAAGAAAAGTGCGAGCTTCTATTGTTAGAGATAAAACTCGAAGAAAAATACTAAACCAATACAACCGTTCCTTTTATAATCTTCTAATAATTAAAAGTTACAATATTAATATTCTCAAGTCTGTGAGATATATCTGGGACAGTAAAAGAGACTCGAGTTTCGACTGGCGCAAAACGAGAGTAAATTGCATTTCAACTTCATTGTTCTCTGCCGATTCACAATGCCAACCGGAAGTCGGTCGGTAATGGGACCCGTAGAAGAGAGCAGCGCACTTGTCGCAATAAAACTCCTCTCTC
>NW_021849015.1:309600-315177 GCF_003651465.1 Formica exsecta | reverse complement strand
GTCGCAATAAAACCCCCCTCCCCCCCCCCCCTCCCTCTTATTCCCTCTTCTCCCACTGTACCTCGCTACGTACCTCAGTCATCTTAACTACCAGACAGGACATTCACACCGGGCGATACAATCGCGAAAGAGAAGGAGAGAGAATCTCTCCTCTTCATCTTACATCCACCTCGTCGGCTACTCCGCCTCATCCCTCTTATCCCACGCGCATAATTTCTCATCTCCGCAATATGCGAACGAGTACTGTGTTGGCGCCTTTTGCAATGACTTTCATCGTGCATCTATGAGCACAGTTCTCATTATGTTTAGTTTTTTTTTCGAATAAATATATTTCATTAAAAAAAAACGT
Organism: Formica exsecta; assembly: GCF_003651465.1. Lineage (NCBI taxonomy): Eukaryota > Metazoa > Arthropoda > Insecta > Hymenoptera > Formicidae > Formica > Formica exsecta. The sequence goes on along the minus strand of NW_021849015.1, from coordinate 314,828 downwards.
ATCATTATATAAAAACTACATAAAAACATTTTATGTAGTTAACATTTTTATACATAAAAACTACAAAGATTTAATAAACCTAAAACGTTTCCGAATTTATAAATAGATATATTATACAAAGCACGAGAGTCTCGAGAAGCACTTGTGAATCTACTTCAGTTTATTTTTTCCCGAACAAATTCCCCGACGAATAAGGATATTCTATAAGCAGTGTAGCGTTTCAATTGCCGTTAGTAATACGAAGTGGATCTTTTTCATCAGAAACCCTGACCTTTATCCGCGCGTCCCCAACTCGCTCTCGTGGCGGTACGTACGGTAACGATTATCCTGATCGCGGGATTAAGGGCCGCGGCTTGTCGTGCCGAGGTTGAGCTATGGCATGATCCTACGGCTTAAGGCCGTTTGTCTGTCGGCGCGGCGGCTGAATTTAATCGTCTGAAACGTACCGCGCTCTCGGGAGCAGCGCGAGCGCCACTGGAATCCTTCCTGTCAGATGACGAGACGTTAAACGATATCCCTGGAGGTATTACCAGTCCCGAGTACGGAACACGCGAAGGAAGGAGACCGAAAACGAAGAGTAACGCCTCGCCGTACGTTTCTCCGTCGCGTTGCTACGAATGTCCCGCGAGTTCAAAACAAACGTCTCCGGGAAGGATGTCATCAGACAAGACGTGATAAACGTCTAGGCGCGTCTGAAAATATGAGAGTGCCACGCGAAACTCGTAAAGTCGTCGAGTAATTTTGATTGCGACGTGACGCAGTGAACGCCATCCGTTAAAACGTATCGCGTTCTGTTGTTACGTCCGCGACGATCTCATCTCACGATACACGTGCCGCTCCTTTCAACCTTTTCTTGCCAAATTTGTCCGTTCCGTCGTAAACAAATTCCTACGTGCCCGGATATCGCGCAAGACACGAACCTTGTCATATCACGTGTATCGTTATAAAACGAAAAGGAATCGCACGCAAAAACATAAAATCACCCAGATTTCAAAGGAAGGAAGAGCATAAAACAAAAGCGTGTAACGCATAACGCCAGTATAAAATACACCGTTTAGCTTCACCTAAAAGTTTAAACCCTCTCATACGTTATTCTTTAACGATCGATTCTGACTTTGATGCAGAGAGATTCGAGACCGCTCAAGGGTCATCGAAATCCCCTTTTGGTAACAACTTTGAGCGCGTTGGTCCTTTGCTCGCGAGGATGACTCAGACGACGAATGTAAGATCCGTGTGGCTTCCAGGCGAGATCAACAGCTCACGAAAGAATTCGCCAACCGCGCCTGTAACGTATCATCCGGATCGTATCACGGCGGAGTCCGTTTCGGGTCGCCCGGAACACTGTAACGTGTGTGCGCCGGTACATAAACGGCGAAAAGAGAAGGTCGAGGATACGCGCGCGACGGCACCTACGCGGCTTAACCTCGCACACGTACGTCGTAGGGTGGGCCGGGGCTTTATTTGAGGAACGTGCCGCGGGAACATCCCGAGAAGCTTTTCGAGTAAAAATAGCGGAAATTGCATCTCAACGGGGGTGGTGGATGAAGCCCAGTCGCCAGTCTGTACGTGACAGTCGTGCCGCGCCACCTCGCACGCGGCGGGGGACAGACTGACACCTTGTGTCTGTATATTGTCGTATATTTGGATGCGGTGTTGACTCTTTACAGCTGTTACCTACGTACTACGGGACGCCCGTATTTCACCACTCCATCTGAACCGGGATAAAACTGAATCGTCTTCTTTTTTCCCCGCCGCTACGGTTGTTTCCGAAATGTACGCGCTAAAATCTTCATGTAATATATATGAAAGGCATTTCTAAATTGCTGTATATATACCGCAGAAAAGATAATTCTTTACGAGAGAATTTTTCTTTTACAAGACTTGATTAGGTACCATCTTTCTCCCTCAATTGTTTTTTTAAAATAATTTTATAAATATTCGTTAAAAAGTTATTATATATTTCGGTATTCTCATTATAACTGATAAAATTACGTTTCTATTCGCAAAGTGAGAATTGCAATTGAATTGTCTTACTAGACAAATTGCGGCGCGGCGCTAAGGACCGATTGTCGTTCCACACCCCGAAAGTTTCGAAGAAACTCGACAGTGACAACGAGTACCCTCAAGATTCGTCTTTACGACGCTTGAGTTTTCCACTGAATAAATTCAACGTTATCATCGTCAACGGAATTGCCGGAGGGGAATGCGCGCTCTCGCGAGCCTCTCGCTGATTGCTCGCTCGCGCGGGCAGAAATTCTGATTTCTTAATCCATAATGCATGAACCGTTTAAGGAGCGCTTAGCCGAAGACGTAAACTAATGTAGCGGATTGCCGAGCATTGGGATGAAAATATCGCCCGATTCGCGGAGCTTGTTTCTCTTCGCGCACTACGGACTTCGCAAAAGGAAATTCCAGACTATGCACATGATCCAGGATTCGCAAAGAGGCTGAAAAAAAAGAAACGGGTAAACAAGGGAAATTTGTGTGAGATTGCAGCGTCATGGTTCTCGAAACAGCTCGTAAAACTAACAATAAGAATGGTCAGAGAACGAGTATCGACGAGAGCGAGAAGGAGAAAAAGAAAGACCCGAGACATATCCATCGGATAGGCAAGATCGATGCCAGTTCAGGCACGACATTTCGTATGCGTGTGTCTAATACGTGAACGCAATCTTCGAGTGTGTGCATGCGTGTATGCCCGCGCGTATGTAAGTGCCTCCCACGCGTGTACGGATAATGGTACATCCGCGTATCTTGCGAATACAAGTCGCTATATCGTCGGTACTCGAGCGAGCTTAATCGCGTTGCTGTAAACGATTTTCTGCTCGATGTGTTCGCCGGCATTGCTGGACACGCGTTTCGCGTGATTACTAGACGCGTGCGGTGCTCGTCTTTATCGGATTTCAGAAGAAACACTATGTCGGTCGTAAAGGATATATTGAGTAACACATGCTTTTTAAGAGATAATTTTATCGCCATTTAACCTTTGCCTTTCACTATGAAACAGAAGCTTATATACCTAATGAAATATAAATATTCCTTCTCTCTCTCTCTTTCGAACTTAAACCAGAAAAATAAAAAATATTTCTTCAATAAATTTAAAGTAATAAAATCTTTTTTATTCTCAAACTATGCTCTTTATTATTATGAAAAAAAAAATATTTTTTTTATCGATATTGAAATATGATATTATCATTGAGTGATAATAATAATTAAAAAAATAAAATAACATGTCTAATATTATGATAAAAACCATTTAATATTATGTTCCTTTTATAATATTATTTTTCATTTTATTATAAGCATTTTCTATCTCATTTTGAAGCTTATCATGTATACAAACGATCACTATCTGACGCAACACATTATAACACATTAAGTCGGATTCATAATTTTTGACACGATATCTTTCTTAAAATTTCTGTACACGTTGCACATGAATATTAAAACGTGGTAGCCTCGTTACGAGAGTGTAGATGCATCACGCTATAATACAAGCTGCGCTGACAATAACGGGATTATCTTCAAAACAGACATATAATTTTCGTACCTAAGCCGTCCTTCCTTTAACTTCGTGTTCAATGTGCTAAGTGGTCTTGTCCGGCATGTTTCTCGCGTGGTTGCCAGAGGTTCGCCAACAATCGTCTTTATTAGCGTTTCAAAGTGAAAGACATCGAGCAGCGAAAATTTCTTAAAAGAGGGAACGCGTCGATATTTTAATTATACAATACGAATCGCGTGAGAAGCCGCCGTTAAATGCTCGCATGCGGAATTTCTCTCGTGGCAAACTATCGTAAACACGAATGCGTTCATCATTTTCACGCGCACGTGCGTAAATACATTCGTGTGGACGGGCGCGTGGCTTTGCGCTCTGTTTCTTCAATATTACTATCAGACGGGCGTATCGCATAATGATTAAGGTAGCTTAATATTAAACGTCATTATCATTCATAACATGCGCAAGGAAATATCAATAATCTCATATAATTTGGATTAATTCAGTCGAATAATTACTTAATGATAAAAAATATTTTTATAATATTCTATTACTGTGCATTATAATTACTTTCGGCGATTCGGCTGTATCGGCGATACGTGAGTAAGGGAAACATGCAAATCTGAAAATTAGCCGTCCATTCAAGTTTATCTTTGGACACGCGTCCGTAAAGCACGACGGGAACGATGTCCGTAAGCATCGTTTCGGTCCCTCGAACCGGAGATCCACGAGCATTGCGCCGTTTTTCGCCTCATCGGAGAAGAAAAAAGTCGTACGGACGGCTTTGCCGAGCGCGTTCCACACGAAGTAATTTCGCTAATGGTCTTGAATTGCGACGGCGCGGCGGGTCGCGTCGCGTCGGCTCGCTCCCTGCTCGGTTCGACCTCGGGGTCCATCACCGGACGACTCCAGCGGCGGTAGAGGTAATTCGCCGCTGGAAATTCGGAAATTAAATTGGTACCTACGAGAAGGCTCCTTTTAATGCGCGTAATTACGTGATTATGCCGCGGAGGGGTTCGAAACGGTTTGAATTCGGCGGCTCGCATTAAAGTATATCGCCATGGTGTCGAGCAGGATGAAAGGAGGAGAAAGAGAGAGAAAGCGAAAGAGGGCTCATAAATTTATGTGTGTGAGTTATAACGAGAGGAAATACAGCTTATGCGTTACGAAAACAGGACGTGGACGCCGGTCCATGCCAGTCGTGGACGAGTTTTAAACATGACGCAAATGCATGCAAATGCATAACTTAAAACATCATTTTTACTGTATCCTTCGTGAGGCGAGAGATGGTTCAATACATGCGTAATGCTCCAGATGCAATTTTATATATTGATTTATTTTAACCGTACAAAACTAAATTATTTCAACGAAAAAAATACCATTCTATTGAAAACAAAAAAATAATCTTAGTATATTTTGTACCCTTCTTCTCTTTATACATTTTAATAATTTCAAATTGCTTCATTAAAAAATACAATTAATTAATTACAAAATAGCGACCGACAGATAAGAAATCATATCGCTCAACAACTATAATAAAAAACACAATTCATACAAATGCACTTAAACGTTGCGTTCGCGAGATATTGCGAATAATATTAAAGGCACATGCGTATCTCAGATTTTCAAGTACCACGTCTATGTTCTAAGAAGAGATCTCTTCTATCACAATGCCGGCATTCATTTGTTTTTAGCACATCATATACGCGTCAGAGCGATAAATTACGAAGAG
>NW_021849015.1:296702-309058 GCF_003651465.1 Formica exsecta | reverse complement strand
ATAAATTACGAAGAGCGTCTGGACGGCGGTTGAGAAATAGCGCGATTAATTGTTCTATCTGTGTGGTACTTAACGAGTAACGGCAATGAGTAATTTTCGCATAATATTAGCCATTAATTGCAACATTTGTTTTGTTAATTGACGTACTCCGCTTAACGATATGCGCGATACGTTACACTGCACCGCGTACGATTAACGTCATCATATCCAATGGCGCGCAATCAATTTCATTCCTAGATAAGCCGGGGGTACACGGGGGATATATTTCTTTTAATTAATCGAGAACATTTATACTTTCACGGCGCGTATTACCGCGTTACGCCATAGCGTTATGGCTTTCGAGGGAAAGTCACGCTTGAAAAGTCTTTACGATCTGATGGGACTGATTCTAATCAAGCTACTAGCTGCACGGTAATTCTATCCGAGAAATTTGAGAAGATCTAATATCGTGTGTAAATCGTACTCTGGAACGAGCGTCGAGTTACAGTTTTGTTAAATTAACTTTGAACGAAGAAAAAAGATTTAGACGTTGCTTCTTCAAGCCGTTTAGGGAAAATGAGGATAAAGCAGTTTTTCTATTTAAGAAGAGTGAAAATAACGATGGCACTCTTTCTCTCCCTCTCTCTTTATCCGGCCGCGGAACGGTAAAAGACGACTATCGTCATTTACAACGGGAATATATGAATGCCAGAGTGACAGAGGATGCCGGGTGATATTATCTCGCAGCGTTCGTAATGGCAAATCCCAACGATGTATTTTGACTTCTGGTACCGCCCATCGTAAGCCGGAAAATATAATGCTGCGTGATTTACAATTCGGGTGGTTGGCCAAATCATCTTTTTCTTTCTTTCTCTCTTTGTCTGTCTCAGTGACGAGCAGTCTCTATTACTGTCAATGGAAAGCAAACACTAGCGCGAAATACGTCCTGGCTGCACAGCGAGGCAGAAACTCCGGAGACGGGTAACTCGCAATAAGAATGCCATAAACTTTCATTTCCTGCCATGGATGTCACATTGCGTCATTGTGTTATGTCGTCGTGACTTTTCTCATGTCCGTGTACATATACTTTGCAAAATCCCGACGGGAGGGAATAAATTTCAACAAGCGGCCGATACGCTCTCGAAAATCCGACTAATTATCATATCTTACGACAAGAGGCTGCGACGGATGCGAAAATATTTTTCGAATTGTTATTTATAGACGAAATACACGTGCTTGATTATTTGCCATACCGATTCACCGAGATACCGACGAGAGCTAAAAGGATAGTATATCTTCGCGCGCACCAGAACGGATACTTAGTTGTCACCGGCAGAAATAGTTTCACGTATGAAGACTTTTATGACATTCACGACGAGGAGGAAGTGCGAGGAGTGTGAGGGGAAAAAAGAAGAATTATTCCCGTCCTCTGTTCTTCATTCAGTGACTTACGGGAACCGCGCCAACCTTCCGACCCGCGCTTGCCCATTCGTCGTCATTCGATCCTTATCTGCGAGATATTATCGATGACGGGGCCTGTAATTTAATCTAATTAATCACACCGCAAACCGTGCGAGTATTGTTCACGCGCTCCTTGGCATTAAATTCGCATGAGCGTAGCGGATTAAAATTACCTTGTCGCTTATTTAACCAAACCAGGTTCGAGGCGCTTACTTTAATCCCCGTCCGAGATACATTGTACACGGTGCCTGATTATATTCGTTATACCGCAAGCCCCATTTGTTGCAGCACTACGATTGCGCTATAGCGTTACAGATTCGTTTAACTGCGTTTGCCCCCGGGACTTCCGGCGATACTGATTCCTATTGTATTACGCGCGCAATATTGCTTCACCAATATATAAACTAGATAGTAAATTTCCCGCAACATTGCTTCCACATAAAACATGTTTAATTTCACAATGGTGCGTAAAATCTATTTGGAGAAATCAAAACGACGAGTATAAAATGTAAAATCTTAGAGAGAAAAATATAATAAAACCTATTTTCTTTTCGCAGAATTCACGCATGTGTTTAAAATACCATTATAACTTTTCGATTGCTCAAATAAAAGTAAATGCGAATCGCTTGAAAGTTTGAAACGATTTTCATTCATTCCAGTCGCTTCGTACCAATTGGTGCAGACGCATTTCAACGAATCTCTTTTTTACTCACTGCACAATCGATTGCCACATAACAATGCAACTCGCGGCAACTAATAGATACATTTATCAACCTCCACGCACGGCGCGAGACAAATACATACGTAGTCGTATTTCGTGAATACTCCCCCGTTCTGCTCTTTTCTCCGACATTGGCGAAACTCCGTCGGTGGTAGTTCTCTCATCCGTGCGAAGCGACGGAGCGAGAAAGAGAGCAAAATGAGCGGCGCTTGAGTTATGACGGTCGTGGCCCGAAAATATTTCGTGAGCTTTATAATCCTCGGGAGCGTTTCGTCGGGACGAAAGATGTCTATGTATAAATACGAAGCACCGGGTATATAAACATATAAATGCGAGCGAAGGGAGAGCTACCGCGAAAAATGTCTCGATGGACGTGATACTCCTTGCCCCTCGTCGCCGCTGCCGCCCTTAAACGCCGTCTTTCAAATAGCTCGGGAACGCATTTATATGCAGAGTGCACTTTCCGAATATGCATAAACCTTAGGAAAGAGCAGAGGGCGGCCACGTAGATACTAAGAATTCTCGCGCGATATGTCCCGTTTGTAAAGTGCAATGGGATGTCGCTTAAAAGCGAGTGGAAAAATTGAAATTCGATACGTTATATTTACTGAATATAATCCGAAAATCACTAGCGCTCTCTCCGACAACGACATTGCACGCAAATTTTTAATTGCCCCGCGCATCATTTAACTTTCAATGCACGCTGCACGTTATTAAAAAAGCAGCGAGCTTACCCCATAATAAAGAAGAATGCTCTGATTTAGCAGAGCGTGTGCATGGTCATTTCCATTTTCCGCGATATTTATTTAACGACAGTTGCAATTTTTTAATACAGAATAATTACTTTACGCGTCGGCTGAACGAATGTACGCACCCGCGATATAATTGAAATTTATTTACGTGTAATTTAATAACCAATTCTATTATCTCGTTTTGCATGACTCTGTAATAGCCCGTTTTATCTATCTAGCGATTTATTCCTAACATTTTGCAAAGTACATGGTAAAATTGCGATGGCGAAAAGCTTGTATATCTATATAAATAAATCTAAGTAAAGTAGATAAATATTAATTTACACAGTATTTTTATGTAAAGGATTTTACAGACAGCTTTCTTTTAATTATTCTACAGATATTTTAAAGAAATTTTTGTGTAATCTTATCATTCGCGATGTCAAACAATATTGCAATTATATATGTTACAGCACATAAACAAAAAAATAATATATCAATAGATTTCTATTAATTTTCTTTTTCCTCAAAAACTTGAAACGCATTATAGATGCATTTAAATTGACCACTCGGCTATCCCCTATCTTCAAAGGCTAAAAAAGCAGCTAACTTTATTTTCGTGTCAATCGTTTGCATGATAATTAATGTTTGTGTAACGCCTTTGCAGTCGACGATTAAAATTTATGACGATGGCGCTCACATGTATCTTAACTGCATGTAACTATCGTATCTTCGACTGATTTATTTTTCGAATTATCAGCCAGCCTGTGAAAGTATCATTTATTTGTATACACCTTATCGCGCAACAAGGTCCATTTTCAATTTAAAGACGAATATATTAAGTGGAAAGAAATTTTAAAAACATCGTTTTTTTTTTCGAGACGTAATAATTCGAACGATGTGCACGCGAAATGACTGTAATTTGATTTAACACAAAGAGCGTGGAATTATCGACGGATACGTGATTGCTCTGCATTAGTCTGAAATCAGTCTCCGACGAAATTAGATATAATCACTACCGTCCGGCAGTTAAATCGATCCTTTCGTGAGAATGAGCATCTTTAAAACCTTGGCGTTCTCACAAGATTATAGGGTTTCTCAGGTGGGTCCCTTAATATTCTATCGCCACGAGTGGGCTATTTCCCATCATCGTTATCATCATCATCATTATGTCATGTGCCTAAAAATTTCTCGAATCAACATATATTTGCATATTCAGTAGACCAGTCGTTTTAAAAGGCACGTCTTTAATTTATTTTCTCGTCCTTCCCTATCTACAGCGCACATTCGTGGCCCGAAACTGGAATGAAATCAGGAACACGCTCAACAATACGGGACCAGGATTTATTGCTCCACGTAGAAAAGCCGGTTCGCGAGAGTGACACTCGTTTCGTTCTTCCTTGGCAGACGTATTCGTCTTTTCGTGAATTTATTCCGCAGTTTACCGTGCGGTCGCGCGCACGATAATTCTCTCTCTCTTTCTCTCTTTCTCGGCCCGCGCTCAAGACACGTGAATTTGGTCGGTAAGCGGAACGTAGACAAAACTACTTAAGTACGATACGAAGAAAGGAAGGAGGGAACGAGAGGGAACGAGAGATTCGACGGAGATTCGTGCGGGAACGGAGCAGAAAGCCAAGGGAAGTGGCCAAATCCAGTTTCGTATCTGCAACACGAATTCCCTGTCGGAGGCGCCTCTAAGTAGCCGTAACTCATTTCATGCAGGGCGGTAATGGGTTTTCAACTTCTCTACACGTGAATGCTGAAAAACGTCTCTCCATCGCGCGGTGCGCCCATTTATCCTTGGCGATGGAACTTGTTAAGCGAATCGTTTTGCCACAGTGAAAGCCAAATAACATTTTATCAGCATTAATCTTATACTCAATTAATATAAAAAGTATCTCTACATTCATTATCAAATATATTTTTCTTCTGAAAAGAGAGATTTTTGATGTTCTTTGCTTCTTCGCGATTATTAAAGAAATGTAATGATTATTTAAATAATTAATTAAATTTTTTTTCATCATTGTCAGTTATACAATATTATGCATCTAAAGATATGAACATGTACACAAAAATATAAAACACGATTCAAGGATATACATATAATGTAAAAATAACTGGTACTACTGTAAGAGTTACAATCATTTGTATTTATAAATTAAGCATGATAATTACCCGGAGCAATGTATATTTTGAACTATATTAAGCTTCATGAAAATTTATTGATATCTTGCAAATGGGCATTGATTCTTAACGAGGCGTTGAAGTATGTCGACTTGAAACGTCGAAGTAATGACATCTTTTCGCGAGAGGTGCGTGTATACACGGCACGACGCGACGCATATATTTAAATACCGACTATAAACTGGTCGGTCAACCGTGGCCACTTTAATACCGAGCGCTAGCACGACAAATATTAACAGCGCGTATTACGAAAGGCTCGTAAAACAAAACGCGCGTATAGGTGAGTATATACGTATTCCGAACTTCGACCGGTCGAACTGGCTTTAAAGAGTCGTCAGGAGAGACGATATTTGCATAAAAATGCCATGTGTTCCTGTCGGCAGGGAGACGAGAAAGAAAGAACGCATATTGAAGAATAATACATGTATACGTATTCCTCAAATCGTATGCAAACGAAGACCAAAGAAGGCCAGGTGTATAATGAATAATCCCCCCCCCCCGCCTCCTACCTCCCCATTTCTTCCTTCATCCTTCCTTTGCTAGCCCATGGCTACCGCAATCGAGATAAACGCTAATGTCCAGCTCGATCGATAAAACTTATTATGCGATCGCTCAACTGTCATAACAGATCGCCGATAAAATTCTGCCGACGTCAGAAATGGTACAGACCTATTTCCCGACGATTCAAAAGGGCTAAGAAAAGATGTCAGCTGTCCTATTCATTCGTGAGTTTTTGATTATCTGAAAACGTTACTCTGTTTGGCATATATATATATATATATAGTGGTAGAATAATGGAAAAGCCCAATAAACAAATGGAAATATTCTACGATACGGAAAGGTTTACTAGTGAATTTGACGGTTTATTGAAATCCTTTACACAGAAAAATATCATGGATTTCTGGAATATATTACCGATTTGCTTTGATAAAAGAGAATACATACCATTCGCTGTTCATACCGGAGAAAAAGTCCAAAACTTCTACATCAAGCATGCCATTGAAATCTTGATACTTTTGCCTGGAATATAAAAATTGAGCTTACTAAAAATTCTATTCTATGCATGTGTGCGTTTGATTAAACAAGATTATATTAAATAGATATTGATAAATGCAAAAAATTGCACAAATAATAATTTAAAATATTTATATCCTTCAACAAATCAATAAAAATCGTTATTAAAGCATGTCACTCTCTATAAAATTTCAGATAATTTACAATTCTTTTTTTATGAGATTGTACATTTATCTAAATATAATCAACATAGTGGTATTTTAATAATCTGTCAAATGCCAAACTATATTAAAAAAGGAATTTAGTTCGAGAAGTTGTTCGAGACCGTTTGTAGTACAGTTAACGTCTGTTAGACACAGGTGCATGGGGTTCGGCAATTTCACGATAAGACGGCAGAATGAAGGAGAAAAGGTCGAGTGGTTCGTCGGCTTCGACAGTTAATCCGGCGCCTAATATCCAGGGAAAAAGTAGGCAACGTAATTCCACACCCGTTTTGGTGCGTGGCACAGCCCGCGCAGAAGCCATTCTTTCAATCTCCCCCGATTGGATATATCGTGAGTAGGAACGAAAAAAGGAAGGTTAATTGGTCCGGCATTGACGGACGTATCGGACGCGTAATCCAGACTAACCCATCGACTCCACGACATCGTGCGAAGAACGTCACGCAGCCGGTGATTGCCTCGGCAACACGTTTCTAATTTTATTTTCACGTCGAAGAGAAGAACTTACATATACTATTACTCTTACTCATACATTATACTGTATACTACCTATAACCAGTTTATGGCCGTATGGTGAGTATTCGCCGGAGCCAATCCTATACCTAAGTAAGCAAGCATTCGTGAGTTTGATCACATCGACACAGCTGGGTATCTTTAGCGAAATAGTCTATTTACAGGCGTATCATTTGTATGAAATAGTAAAACAAATTTATTTTATAAATGACTCCCGTTTCCAACGTTGAAACATTAATGCGTCATTCAAATTTTAAACGTTTCAAATGATATACTATAAGAAGCATTGATAAAAAAAACATAAAAATAATGTATCTTTTTTATTCGCGAAATATTTCTGAATAAAGATAATATTTGCAAAATTTTGAAACAATTTTGTAAAATTTTAAACCTATTCAACATTTATTTTGTTTAATTTTTGCTACATTTGTTTGTAAAATAATTTAAACATTTTTAAAAAGAGATAAAGGCAAATTTATATTTAAAATAAATTGATTTGATATTTAACAGCTATCCGCAATTTAATATTATCTGAAAACGTTACTCTGTTTGGCATATATATATATATATATAGTGGTAGAATAATGGAAAAGCCCAATAAACAAATGGAAATATTCTACGATACGGAAAGGTTTACTAGTGAATTTGACGGTTTATTGAAATCCTTTACACAGAAAAATATCATGGATTTCTGGAATATATTACCGATTTGCTTTGATAAAAGAGAATACATACCATTCGCTGTTCATACCGGAGAAAAAGTCCAAAACTTCTACATCAAGCATGCCATTGAAATCTTGATACTTTTGCCTGGAATATAAAAATTGAGCTTACTAAAAATTCTATTCTATGCATGTGTGCGTTTGATTAAACAAGATTATATTAAATAGATATTGATAAATGCAAAAAATTGCACAAATAATAATTTAAAATATTTATATCCTTCAACAAATCAATAAAAATCGTTATTAAAGCATGTCACTCTCTATAAAATTTCAGATAATTTACAATTCTTTTTTTATGAGATTGTACATTTATCTAAATATAATCAACATAGTGGTATTTTAATAATCTGTCAAATGCCAAACTATATTAAAAAAGGAATTTAGTTCGAGAAGTTGTTCGAGACCGTTTGTAGTACAGTTAACGTCTGTTAGACACAGGTGCATGGGGTTCGGCAATTTCACGATAAGACGGCAGAATGAAGGAGAAAAGGTCGAGTGGTTCGTCGGCTTCGACAGTTAATCCGGCGCCTAATATCCAGGGAAAAAGTAGGCAACGTAATTCCACACCCGTTTTGGTGCGTGGCACAGCCCGCGCAGAAGCCATTCTTTCAATCTCCCCCGATTGGATATATCGTGAGCAGGAACGAAAAAAGGAAGGTTAATTGGTCCGGCATTGACGGACGTATCGGACGCGTAATCCAGACTAACCCATCGACTCCACGACATCGTGCGAAGAACGTCACGCAGCCGGTGATTGCCTCGGCAACACGTTTCTAATTTTATTTTCACGTCGAAGTGTAAAGCAAAACAAGCAGCCGGCGCTATTTTTATTTCTATCAATAAAAGAGCAAAATCGATATGCTCGCCGATATCGTTCGGATACAGCTTTCGCAGAATTTCCGTAATTGGGCGCAGATAATTGAGAGTAATTGTCACTCGCATCTAGCGTGCGTGACACTGGTTAAGCCATACACATTCGTTATAATAACTACTATAATAACGCGCGTAAATCATCACTATTTTTCATTGTCACTATACACGATTGTATCGCGATGATTGTATTTCGCCACGTTAATCTGACAAAAGACGAGCTAATAAAAAAAAAATGCTCATTCATCATGTGCTTGTCGTAAAATTGAATGGTAATATCTCCCTTTTTGAGAACTACACAAAATTTTCAATATTTCCGACTCGTTTTCCCACGCGAATCGCTTCAAAAGACAGCAGGGAGCAAATTTACGTCTCACGTCGGACCTTCGACCACGAAGAACAATAAAATACATATTGTTATTATTCTCTTATTTTATTCGAACTGTTATTCGCCGTGCGATTCGTCGTGCAATTTATACGTAAAACTCGAGGCAACTGTTCGCCTAACGCGACAAAAATCTTTCGCATCGAAGAGATAAGAAACGGAAAAAAAATTTACACGGCATTGGAAAGATCGAAAAATCTTAAATGGTGAGAGAGATGCTCGCCAGCAGAACGGAAAGGATCGATTGCATAATGTATACATGCATGCAACGCGCATTATATTTTTTATTATTATTAATCTTTAATCTTGCCTCGATCTGTGGACTTCATCGAGCAAGTTCGAAAATAGCTTCACCTTCGCCGTGGCGTAATTCACGAGCCGATTATCTCCATGTAAAAATCAAAAAAATGTGTCGCGACGAACATTGACAGCAACACGATTTTCACAACTGCATCCCTGGTGCAATAAAATACATCGTTTTATAATGGCCGAATCGAGCAATTACATTACAGGGTTACAGCTTGACACTACACGTTGCCCGAATATCTCGCATGCGCGCCTCGAGAAATAAGAGAACCGCTCGTTCCTTTTTCTTCCCCTCGGCACGTGTCCTTGGCCCTGCCTTCTCTCGCGCTTGTCATCGTCCGTCCTTATTCCGTATCGTGTCGCCGAAACGAGTTTACGAGATCTTCAACAGAAAAGGCTCTTCGTTGTTACAGAAGATAGCATCGCGATGCTTAATCGAGTGCTCGATAAGCGCTTATAAGGGTCTTGCTGTCGGCAACTTGTTTATTCTAATTAGCAGATATAAGATAGAGAAGAAAGACGAGAAAAAACGTGCTCATCATTATACAGGATGTCGCTAAGGAACACGTGGTAACAGCTTTCTTAGAAAACTTCAATTAAATCATACCAAAATTTTCAACAAGCGTGCATTAAAGTTTCTGCTGATTCTGATAATTATAACATTCTAACTGTGTTTGCTTATGAATCGGCAAAAATAAAACACTTATTTATTTCGTGTTACTGCGAGAAAAAAAATTATGCATATTTTTTGCTTCAATGTTGATGTGACTGCTGCAGCGAATCGGGAGTTTTAAAATACGCTTGCGTGTCGTACCAACCGGGCCCATTAACGAGTCGTAAAGGGCTATTAGCGTTAACTGGATAATTAATGCGACGCTTATTAGCGTTTCTGTTACGCCCGATAATCGGCAAAGCCAATCATGCGCATTCATCGGTATCGGTAGCTTCTTCGAGCGTTTCGCGCTCGCGGCGAACCATCTCTTTGCGGCGGCTCATTGCTTTCGCAACACCCCGTAGTACTCGCGCACATTGCAACGGCCGTGCTGCTCGTAAGCCGACGACTCGTACGGCTCGTTTGCATGAGTAATTATCAACGTCCCGAGGGACAAAAGGCGATTTTCTCTCCCGCGGCGAGTCGACGTCGGCGAAGCGACACCAGAGAATTCCGTGTGCTCGTCCGTTGCGATTTATGGCGACCAGACACTCCGCGCGCGGTGTCCAACGAGATGAAAAGAGTAGCCGCGAACAATGGGGGACCTCGCGGCTGCTCGACTGGCCGTGTTCTAACCGGGGATAAATAGAAATCGGTTGAAAAGTGAATAGGCTCTCTCGGTAACCTCATGCGCTGACATATCGCACGTGCGTGCACAGAGATCTTCGCATTTAATCGTGAAAGCGCGTGCCGTCGAACGATCTGCGAAATGCGAGTTACGCATGAAGTAAAACCCATCCGCGCGATACCGTGTATTCGAATTGCGCGTTAATTGGTTTAATTGATTTACGAGTCAATTCGGTAAAAGTTTCATGGAACGTATAGCGGAGTATCAATTTTATTGAAATATTTGGAAGAGATATTTTGTTATATCTCTTTGAATACTATAATTCTACACACACATACGCACATAGATTAAAAAGATAATGAACTACAAAAGATGTATGTTATATACAATCAATTGTACTAATTAGAAAATTGTGTTAATATATGAAATTAACCATATTCTATTTTTACTTCAGAGTCAATAATATATTTGCAGAATGAATTTAATTTATTTTGTATAAGTCGATATTTCTCTCTCTTTTTCTCTCTTAAGGTGGTCCAATAACAGCTTGTGCAGCTAGTAGAATTTATTTCAGATATGGATATGCGGATTTATTCGATACTGGGGCGGACACTCGGCGAACGATACGTATCGGGCAAATAGAGATCTATTAAAACCTGAACGTTCACAATTCCTGTGAGTCAGTACGCTGAATGGCAGGGGATTTTCGAGTGGGCGGCAAGCGAGTTAGCTGGATGGATATCGCGCGATTTGTTCAACGATATTAATGACGCGTGTCCATTTCATACGTCGCTTATTTTCATGGGATTGTTATGTAAAACACATTACTTGTCGATATTTAGTATATTTATGACTTCGCATGCCGTAGTCCCTAATTTAAAGCATGAAACAACGCTAGTTAAATATTCGGATTTGATTATTACTGTAATCTCTCTCTCCTTCTATCACTTTGAAAATTTGCACGTATTAACAAGTAAAATATAACACAATGATGGAAATTATATCTGATTCGTATGTTCGTAATATTAGATATTAAATGCTAAATTGCTGAATGACATGTTTTCTAAATCATTGTTAAAAGTTTAAGACATGTATTCACAAATGTATGTCTCCGAACTATGCAAATTTTGGCGCGACCTCACAGATTAGTAGATGGTATACTCTAAG
Source organism: Formica exsecta (assembly GCF_003651465.1). Lineage (NCBI taxonomy): Eukaryota > Metazoa > Arthropoda > Insecta > Hymenoptera > Formicidae > Formica > Formica exsecta. The sequence goes on along the minus strand of NW_021849015.1, from coordinate 297,501 downwards.
CAAATAGAAATCCATCGAGAAACTGATATTTGCCGTTCCGTTATATGGCTTCGCAAAGAGTTTTGAAACAGTAACCCTATGATCCTTAGAATAACGCGTTGTAGTCGTACAAAAATTATATAATATATTTTATCCTTATTACATCATGCATTTATAATAATAAGAATTAAAATATCTATCGCAAAACTCTTTTTTTTTGAAATCTATTTTAAAAACATTTTGAGTAAAAATTCAAAATATCATGTCTTTAATATCGTCGTAAAATTTATATTGTCCTAAAGATGTAACGTACCAATTTACATAACGACTAAATGTTTGATCAGCTGAATAAAACGCGAAAAAAACTTTTATCGACTGGCTACAACGTCTCCCAATTCTTTCGCCCATCGCGGATGTTCACACGATGTACCAAAGAATTTTGTGCTGCCGAGCATCATCGGTTAGCGGGAAGCTGCCTCGTAATAACCCGCCAGAAAACCGGTACCACGGCGATCCTGGTGGTCTCCGAAAGAGAAGTCAGTGCACGTCTCGGTAATATTAGAAGCAGGAAGAATACGAAGTGTTTCACTGATTATTCGCGATGCATCGGCGATTCGACATCGACACAACGGCTTCAAATCATACCAAGATCGAAACGATTACACCAAGTCGAAGTGACTCGTATCTCAAAGATAATTGTCTATTTATATCGAGAGAGATATATTTGAGAGTGTGATCAAAATAACACGTTGAAGCGCCACAATACTTTTCTATTTATATTTATAAAAATTGAATATTTTAATAAATTTAATTATTGAAT
>NW_021849015.1:225687-293941 GCF_003651465.1 Formica exsecta | reverse complement strand
AAATTAATAAAAACTTCATTATCAAAGAAGTTATTATATTATATTATATTATATTAATTAATCAATTAATCAATAGAGACAATTAGACATTGGTTATTTATCAAAGAATAAAATTATCATGATAAAAATTAATATTCAATATATAACATTGAAGTAAAATTAATAAAAACTTCATTATCAAAGAAGTTATTATATTATATTATATTATATTATAAATCATATTAATCAATAGAGACAATTAGACATTGGTTATTTATCAAAGAATAAAATTATCATGATAAAAATTAATATTCAATATATATATGTATAACATTGAAGTGTAACTGTTATATATAATAGCTTTACTGCTATGCAACCATTGCGATCGATGGCATTTTATCAGAACTTGATTTACCAACATGCGGACTCATGGTGCGTTTTCGAGAGCCACCGACTGAGTGCTTTCGAAAGTGACCACTCTAAATGAGGCTTGTGTTTGCAGTCAGCTTCAACCAAACTTGGTCCATATGTAAATGATAGAATAGAAAATCGAGTGGCCCATTCTTCGGTTCCCATTAATCTGGCATTTTATCATGGCCAGACATTCTTCACTCTACGTCAATCATCGAATTTAACGTTAAATATTCATCGATGTGATAAAATGCTCATTATGTATGTGAAAACTGATATATGACATAATTATTTTGCATATTCGAGTATTATAATATTTAACGTCAAAATTACAAATGTAACCAAACAAAAAATATTCTATTATTCTTTCGTGATAAAAAAGAGCTATATTTAAATATGATATATCCAGAAAATTACTTCTTGTCAAGAAGAAAGAATCACTTAAAAGATGAGTATATTTTACATTATACCGTAACGTTGATTGCAACGATATTTTCCCAAGTTCTTGAGCGAATAAATCTCGTCAAGTTCAGTATCCGATACCTTTCCGTCGATGAATCAATCGATCTTGGTTCATCCTGGGAAATTCGATACCGCCGCCGTCATTCGTCAAACGAGCGCAACGCTAAGTGCAATTTAAATCCGGGCGTAGTAAAAAGAGAGAAAAAAGGAGAAAAGAGCAGAAAAGTAAATCAGGCTCGCATCGCGACGCGACTGGAACGCCTGAAAAAAAAGTCGCGGCTTTAATTTAAGCCAGGTTTACGATCGCTCGGCACGAAAAGCTCCGAAGCAAGCACGTCGCGTCGCGTTGCGTCGCGACCCGTCGCCGCGCACGAGCATAGAGCGGAAATGAGATTTTTATTCCACACGGTAGGTCGACACGTCCCTTTAGTTCACCTTTGTAAGCGCGGCGGGGTAATTTTGCACGAGGCATTAAGCGCGAATTTCAATATTGTTTTTGCCGCAAGCGGCTCAACGCAACGCCCGGCTGATTCGCTCGCCGTAGTTATTACGAGGGCACGCGCGCTACCTCGAGTCGCCCACAATTTACGCTTCGTCTCATTGTTCACTACTGTTAACCGCCATTTCTCGCTGGACAACGAGAGAATTTATATCTCGCGAAAGTACGACAGAAAGTACGAAATCGCAATCTTCCGCTACTTTCCGACGAGATTGAAAAGTTTAATCACGCTTTGCGGAACGATTAATTGAAGCAAAGTCTGCTCGCACGACAAAACAATCAAGCAAAACGTATCTCTGACAGAAACGCGCATCCTATTGCATGATTCGGACAAATGTCCCGAGATATTCGCCCAAGTCATGTCACTATCTTGTTGTTTTTTTTTCCCCCATTTAATCGCAATGATCGTGCACATTTGCTTCAAAATATCAGGTATTAATCGTAAATCTTATCGAGTAATAGGCCGTAAACACTATAATGCCTCGAGTGTGCTATAAATCAAGAATTATTATTGGCACGACTAATAATTAAAAGTAATAGCTGCAGCAAATATCTTCAAGGTAAAGGCGTTCGGTTTTTCTGAAGAGATGCTTGTTAATAAGCGCGTATATTACCGTAGCGTCGATTTATTCAGACCACGTACGTCATTCCTACGGTTCGTTGATGTTTGCATGCATAAAAGCCTGATCTTATTCCGCGTCTAGGTCGTAAACGTACAACACGCGCGTACTGATTCGATATTATGGGCGATATTATTTATACATAAAGAATCGAATTTTCGACACTGCAACATTTCGCGGATCGACGACAATGGATGGAGGAGATACCGATTTCATTTAATATCACGATCGCTCGTAAAATCGGACATCGCGAAAATCAACGTCGCCGATTCCGCGTACACAAGCTGCACGAAAAATTATATTAACGACGCGCGGACAAGCATCATCCGCGTCGATACGGGATAAGCGATCGAACGGGCGTCCCGCTGTTCCATCATCGGCGAATATTTTCACTTATGGCCTTTATTACGGACGAAGGAGACAGAGAGTGCGCGCTATACCCGCATTACGTGACTGGCAAACATTTATTGCTAATTATTTTTCTCTGTTTACGAGCGGGACCTTCGCGCTTTCCATCCACACGCGTAATCGAGCGTGACAGTAATAAAAGTTACGCAGCTGCCGTCCCGTAGCTTCTCGTCTTCCCCGTTCGTTCGGCATAACTGTCGAAGTATGTAACTAGTTTGTGGAACAACTATACTATCTTGCAGATGATAGTTGTTCATCCCAGACTCGCTAAAGAAAGAGAAACCTCGTCGCATATAATCCTTCCGTTTTCGCGCAAAATAAAATTTGCATAGAAACCAGTCGCGCTCCCATCGATACGAAACATTATACTTTCATTAACCATCTTACTTGCAAAAAATCGTCCGGATCAGGAACCGAGTATATCTCGTCGCACGACGATAATATCTTGTGCTTCGAACGATTACTCGACGACGAGAAATGTATGTAGGTGCAAATGCGACATATAAACTGTATTTAAGCGCGGACTGGAAGAGATGCTTTGAAATTGTCAAACACCTCCATATTTGCTTACCATCACGTACACGTTTTCGCAACAAAAAGTCGCGAACGTCCATGATAAATGATAATTAGATGTATTTAAAAAAAACGTATACTGAAACTCTGGTAACTCAAGTAACGTCCTGTTTCCACGGTGGAAAGTATTATTGGACTGCCATTTCCGTCGTGATAATCACAGTGATGACAATAGCATCGCATTTGAAATACAAACTTCCTATTCTCATGTTAACGATTGATTCCTATGCGCATTATTCCATCCTACAACAATATAATATTCTTCAATGAGGAAATAAAATCTCTCAAGAAAAATATAAATATTTTCAGCGAACATATTAAGATGCCACACAGCATTATTCAATAGCTTTTAAAGAGAATACTTGTCGCTCAAAAAGAATAAATTGTATGGACACCTGGCTTCTTTTATGTCTACATAACCGACGTTACTGCGTTATTTCGCGACAACGAAACATTCTGCGATCACGTACCAGATATCCTTCACAGTTAGAAAATTTAGCTTAAATTTAACATATTTATATCGCATGCCCACACAAATTAATATTTCACAAGTTAATATTTTAACATAAAATAAATGCAAACTTCATAATAAATTGAAATCAATTTTGTGTGAAAACAATATATGGTTAATAATAATTAACGTAGATTAATTTCGAAAAACAGTTATTAACCGTCTACAGTCACTCTCACTCCTCTATTAAAGAATAAAATCAATATTTTTCTGTAAATTTTAACAGATAAATCTTGTCACTAATAATACGGAACATATTTATTGTGTAAAATTTACATATACTATTACTCTTACTCATACATTATACTGTATACTACCTATAACCAGTTTATGGCCGTATGGTGAGTATTCGCCGGAGCCAATCCTATACCTAAGTAAGCAAGCATTCGTGAGTTTGATCACATCGACACAGCTGGGTATCTTTAGCGAAATAGTCTATTTACAGGCGTATCATTTGTATGAAATAGTAAAACAAATTTATTTTATAAATGACTCCCGTTTCCAACGTTGAAACATTAATGCGTCATTCAAATTTTAAACGTTTCAAATGATATACTATAAGAAGCATTGATAAAAAAAACATAAAAATAATGTATCTTTTTTATTCGCGAAATATTTCTGAATAAAGATAATATTTGCAAAATTTTGAAACAATTTTGTAAAATTTTAAACCTATTCAACATTTATTTTGTTTAATTTTTGCTACATTTGTTTGTAAAATAATTTAAACATTTTTAAAAAGAGATAAAGGCAAATTTATATTTAAAATAAATTGATTTGATATTTAACAGCTATCCGCAATTTAATATTATCTGAAAACGTTACTCTGTTTGGCATATATATATTCTGCGATCACGTACCAGATATCCTTCACAGTTAGAAAATTTAGCTTAAATTTAACATATTTATATCGCATGCCCACACAAATTAATATTTCACAAGTTAATATTTTAACATAAAATAAATGCAAACTTCATAATAAATTGAAATCAATTTTGTGTGAAAACAATATATGGTTAATAATAATTAACGTAGATTAATTTCGAAAAACAGTTATTAACCGTCTACAGTCACTCTCACTCCTCTATTAAAGAATAAAATCAATATTTTTCTGTAAATTTTAACAGATAAATCTTGTCACTAATAATACGGAACATATTTATTGTGTAAAATTAAAAATATGTAGATATTGTTATTTCTACATTTAAAAAAAAATTTAACATGTTCAATTAATACAACAGCAATATGTTAAATTAATAAATGAATGTGTTAAATATTCAACATAAAACTTTTAACCAGCATATTATTTTACAAGAAAACAAATTTTCCAACTGTGCTCTGTCATCCGTACGAGCGGAGGCGCGCATCTCAATGTATATCGCAATTCACTGTAACGATCTTCCACGCTTATATAAGCATTAGAAACAATGTACAACTACCGTAATAGGAAACGCTTCGAAGCTCAAGATGGATTCACGGAATATTAAAGCCGGAGTCAAACTTGTGTCGTTCGCCGGCAACTAACGGGAGCGCGTATAATACCGCGGTTTAAAACTCGACGTCGCGCGCGAGTGCACGCACATATCAGCCCCACCTCGTTCCACGGACGTGCTAATTAACAATTACGAGGACGAATCGTTCTGACGGCGCCGGCCGGCGAGTCTAGCCTGCGCGTTTATCGGCTTGTACGGCTCGTATGTATGTACGTAGCTACCGACGCGGGTATAACGACGTCGTTATCGTCGTGCCGATCGCTGCGGTTTCGCGCGATGCCCTACAACGCGTTCTGATTTTCCCGCCGATAAAATGAATGACAGTAAAACTGGTATATATATGCGACTGAACATCGGCCGACGTTGTACATACGGTAGCGCATTCGTGTTCAGGAGTTTAACCATCGTTGCTACCGTGCGTCGAACTTACCGGCGCCAACGGCTAAATGGCGCCAGAATTGCCGCAGCTGAAACACTGGACTCAGTTTCATTAATTCCGACCTGGCAATCGAATTATTTGTCAGCGATAACTAGTTGGAGATTGTAATCACAATTGGCAACAGTTCAAATATTTCCGACCGTTAAATTTATGTTTATTTAATTGATACTAGATCTTAAGAATATGTGGTTTTTACATCACATATAGACTTGCAATTTATATTATTTCTTTATTAATTTACAGTGAAAATATATTTTTTAAATAAAGATATATAAAGCTATATAAAGATTTATGTATTTATTATATTTTTGTATACTCTTCTATATTATTATTATAATTGTCTTTTCTAAAGAAATATTGTAAAAAATATACCGTTAGCATTGAAACGATGAGAATAATACAAGATGCATCTCGTAAAATTCATGTTCGATATTCATGTAATCGCATATTATCCCAAATATTAAGATTCCGACTTACACTTTCCTGTTCAAAGTTTCACCGTGAATCTCACTTCTCGACTGTTTCGAGTACCGATGAACGTGGGAACGAAAATTCCGAAAGATCGGACCAAGTAGTAAGAAAGATGATGACCCGAGACCTTTCTCCATTCCTACCTGATTCGAGAAGACTGTAAATCTGTTCACACGATATTATTACGACCCCTATTTCCTCGCTCATATTAATTATTTTTCTAAGAGATGTTTTTTATTTTTTATTTTCCCGCCTAAAATAATTTTTTGTTTTTGTGGAATTTCAGTATATATATTTTGATCTTATAAAATGTGCATATATATATATAAGATTGAAGAACAATTAATACTTTTCATTTTTCAATTGTCAATTTCCATGATGCTCGACACATAACACGCGAACGTGTTGTTTTCACGAAATAATTACATGTGCAAATTTTCGGATATCAGGAGTATTGAGACACGTGTAATCCTACTGTCGAATAAATAATCTGTCGCGCCGATTACCTCGTTTATTTGAATTTAATTAATTATAGCTTATTCCGCTGGATTTGTTTGATTATCCCTTCGCGAGAGCAGGCGGATAGGGTGCCGGCACCGTGTGTACACGGGAAAAACAGAAGTCCGCGCATTGTTTTCGATTTTAATGCTTCCGTCAATAACGCTAACAACCTTTTCACGTCGGGGACGTGCTCGTCAGAGTGTTCACGGCTTTCAATGGCTGTCTCGATGAATCATTCTGCCTGATTTCAAAGCGTAATAAATTCAAATGTTTATACATCGCGAATAAATTGAAGAACGCCAGTATCCACCGGACACATGTTCGCGGCTCGATACTCGGAATCTCCATTAAAAATGCGTTATTTCGATTAAGCAGGTGCGCGTGCATCAGGCGTGTAAAAATTCGCCGCCGCCTCTCGATAAACAACGACGAGTGAGTGCATCGCCGATATCACGCTCCGCGTATCCATCCACTGCCGAATACCAGATAACACTGCATAAAGCCTCCTCCACGGCGAACACGTGTCCCTAATAAACGTCATCCCAGCATGTGCGACGAGAGATTGATTCTATTAATACGAGTAATTACCGAGTGTACTTGGCGCCGCATGCATAATGTAATTTCGAATCCACTTCTCTCTCATGCTTTCTCTCTTCCTTCCATTCCTCTCTCTCTTTCTCTCTGTCTGTCTCTCGTCCATCTGCGCGACCGACGCTTTTAGAGCCGTATATTTAAAATCCGATTCAATCTTTGAATCTCTTCAACGATTTTTCTCGCGTTATTATTATTCTGTCGTGTGATTATTTGACTGCAAAAAGCGTTTGATTCGTACTTTAAGCTACTTTAATAAATGCTTGAAACATTGAGATGTTGCAACTCATTGTTAAAGACTTTCTGTAAAAGCATGTGGATTCGGTTTAAAATAATTTCTCCGCAAAGTTTCTTTATGCGCAATAAAAATTTCATACAAATCTGTTGTGTTCTTGTGATCGTAATTTTTCGTACGTGGTTAAATTTTATATTATCGTTTCCTTTCGTGCCTCTATTTGACTACAATAATTTTTCGTTAATTTCTCTGATTTCTACTAGAAAGTTAATCCGAGTTCATTTAAAAAGGCTTTCAGCCTACGTCGCGCGCGCATTTCATGTTTTGTAAATTCTCTATAGAATAAACTCACACACATACAATAAGTTCGTCGTTTTCTTTCTCGCGAGATTTTTCTTTTCCCGAGCTACATCATAGCATTTGCTAGAAATCGCTGCCCTCGCGCGGTCGTAATTTTTCCTACGAAATACTCGCAGCCGAGCGGAGGCGGATAATCGAAACCCGCGATCTTAAGGCTGTTTTCTTAAGTAGGGTTCGATATTCTCGAGATACTATTCCAATCATATTAAAGGCGGTTGTCGTTGTGAAAAAGGAAGTGAGACAAGGGGATGGAGTAGGAACGCAGGGCCGAGCAGGATCAGGTAAGTAAGCGAAACAAAAGAGTGAAAGACTGCAGTCGACAAGTTATGCAGAGCCCCGGAGCGTGCATTTGACTAAGCTCGGATTCTCTTTCTTCTCATCATTCTCTTTCTTCTTCTTCTACTTCTTCTTTTTCTTCTCCATCTTGCCCGCACCTACACCTTGCTTCTCCGACTGTCCTATTCCACTTCATCTTCTTCTTCTTTCTCCTCCTCTTTCTCGCCAGCGCTCGCTGGCTGTGACTTTATCTCGGTATAGCAGCTTCTTTCTGGCGGCTGATTACGTATGCGCGAGAGAGACGAGCCCAGGCTTATGAAAGTGCAAGGTGGATAAGTGGGGGGAGGGCTCTCCACCCCGATGTCCTCTCTTTACCTCCGGCACGGAAGAGACGAGAGGCAATAAATAAGACATACTGAATGTAACCCGGCAAAACCTCGCTGTGTTTCCACGTGCGATGCGGAGCAAGGGAAGAAGGAAGAAGAAGGTATAACCTCTCTAAATATATGTATATCGTACGGCGTAGTCACGGTTACACACGAACAAGGCTTTAATTGGTGGCTCGTAAATGCGATTCGTTCACTGGAAAAATATTTCCCCATTACCTGACAAATTATTCTTAAAACGATTTTAAAACGAATCTATTCTGAATTATCCTCGTGCTTGCGAAATTCATAATAGAATATTTTCGAAATGTTATTAATACTTTAACTAATAAAGGATAATTTTTTTTTGTTTGGAAGCTTCAATTATCAATACAAAAATTTTAAATTGCATCGGAATAATATACTTTCTTTAAGCCTCTTGGATAATATTCTTTCAAAAATATCGTATAAGCATCTTTTAAATATGTATATATGTATATCGTAATTTTAAAAAATAATTATAAAAATGTTTCATTCAACGAATCTTAGTTATAAACTTATATAAAGAAGCCATTTATATTCGTTACACGTCCACGTCATATTACACCATAATTTTACTGATGGTGACATAAAATCTGATATAAATAATATATTTTTAATCCTATTTAAATCCCATTTTAATTAGACCCTCGCGTCCATATAACTTAAATATAAGCATTTCCGTCTATATCTTTATCCACATCATCTGTCACATTACGCTAGATTTCGCGTAAGATCGTGTCTGTCGCGCGAGCAGAACAAATTAATTATTAAAGCAACGTCTGTCGAATATTTTAACATTAATTGCCGTTCCAATTTTAATGTTTAAAGATCGCGCGTATGCAACTTCTTCCAACGATCCGTCGCTGCTTGTTAATTCAAAAGGGCTTGGAAGGCAATTAATATTCGAATGGCGCGGGAGATAATGTTACATCTGGATCAATCGGGCGATCTTAATCGATGGCGCAATCGGTCTCGAACCGTATCATCAGAACTTTCACTTCCACCGCATTAATACGCTATCTGGCTCTCTGAGCGACCGCATGGATTCCCCTTAAAAATTACGACACCGCGCTGTAGCAGCGGAATGCCATTAACAAAATCGAATTACAGTTCCCGACTCCCTGTAGTCGAATGCCGCATGGCGCACCGCCATATGTAAGCGCACGCAGGTGTACGTGAGCACGAAATGCAGGCAAATATACACACACGTACGCAATGATGTCATGCACACGAGATTCGCATTCCAATGTTTCAAATTCTAGCGCCTAGATCCTGAGAGAATTTTCACTAATACAGCGCTTCACATTTAATCGCTCGAATGATAAGGATGATAAGAATTTGATTAGGAGGTAGAAGGTGGAAAAGAGGGTGGATGATAGTGATGGCCAAAGTGAAGAACCTTAGGGGTTCCGATAATCGTTAATAACTCCTTCCTCCCCTCCGTCCGCGCATTCGTCTCCACTCTTTTCGACTATCGCGAAAACCCTCTCTCCGTTTTCTCGACCAATCTTGAGAATTCCCACGAAGAAATCCCAGGATCGTTCGTGGAGAGAGAAGGTACCTTAAAGCAAAAGGAATCCGTCTTGCCAGTTCCTCTATCCGTGTGCCTTTCTTTCTCTCTCTCTCTCTCCTTCTCTAACTTTCTCTGTCTCTCTCTTCGCCACCCGTCTCCCTTTCCGGCTTCTTCAAAGATCGAGATATTCCATCCCTCGGAATTAATATGCACCGACTGGTTAACATCGAGCGAATTCCCAGACAGACACGTGAATTCAAGGGGATTCGGCGCGCACCTTTATGAAGGTGCTTCGGCACGAATCACTCACGCGAATAGACTCTCCTGTTACAAAGTCAAATCTTATTGCAAGAAAGTTCCCCAGTGAGAATCACGCTACAGTATCGCATCAAAAAGGCTTAATACCGTAATAATATATCGTCGTTTCATACTTTTATAGGAAGCGTGATCTTCATTATCACATAACATTTACCTATATATCATATTACATTATATGAATATGCCATAAATCATTTTCTCTGTCAAAACAGTCGCGCATTTCGCAAGGTGCGCAAGGCGCGCAAATATGAAATCGGAATTACATATGTGGTTATATTTTAACGGATAACGCCGGTCGCAAATGCTAAATAGTCAGACTGTAGTCAAAAATGTTACTCGTCGACCATGGGCGCTCATTTGCACACTGTATACTTCATACTTTATATCGTTTGGAAAATATCAGTGGTTAGTACATTCTGACAAGTCGAGGAATCACGCGCCGACAACATTTCATCGAGAAGCAAACAGGTTTTCGCGGGAAAACTCACAATCGTTAAAAAGTTGGCTAATTACGCACGAATCCGAGCGACACGGGTGAAAGGCAAAATCGCAATTCGTGCCGACAATGGTGATTCTATGGCGAGACTACGAAATTACGATCGTTATTCGGCCACATGCGACGACATCAAATACTACTGGCGAATTGGTAATTCGCGGCGGAAGATCGTAAACTTGCTCCTCTCGCTAATATTCGAAGCAAATCATCCAGAATTATTGCAGCAACCGACGAATCATTTTCAACCGTCGCGTCGGTACCGGATCGTCGGCAATTTCAATATATTTCTCGGGATTACAAACACTCGGAGGGACTCATCAATTTTGCATTATCTCACCGCCCCTACCCCTGAGCAAGCTATTAGAGAACTGATCGATCGTTGCGGATAATCCACATTACTCGCTCGGGGCTGACGTACGGAACTACCCATTCTCGGTTACACCAGATCTCATCGTGTAATTCTGGTAGCAAGGTCAAGGGCGATAATTATAGTCATGAAAAACGACACTGCTGTATCATGATATCGTTATCCCTGTATCTGCTAACAAGCTCGTTTTTCATCAATTACGAATGGAAATATATAAGATATCGATAGCGAGAACTCGAATTGATTCGACAAGAACATATAATTTTTATATAAAAAGTGCATAAAGATTATGAAAATATAATTAAAACATTATATTTTTTATTTGATTACTCTCTAATAGAAAAATGATATTTTTATTTCAACTGTTATAATATAATCATTGAAGCAAAAATGTATAGCTTGTCATATCTTGCATTTTTTGATCATTAATCAGCAACCATCTTTCGAAAAAAATAATTGAATTACAAAATAAATAATTAAATAATTGAAATACGATTTCTTTCAACAAGAGAATTATTTGTTATAGAAAGAATTTTTATAATTTGTCTCGGAAAATTATATATGTGTCCGGTGAAACTTGGCGATATTACGACCATACTATAAAATTCTTGTTTCTAATAACGCAAATTTTACGGAGTTATATCGGTTATTTTATCCAGCTCCAGCGGCTACGTCTCACACTTAAATAAACTCGTCTAGGATGTTTACTTCCAGTGGATACAGCCTTGTCGTAACAGACTGTTTCCAATCGTTGGTCGTGCCAAAATATTCGCGGACGCAAAGTCATTTCTTCTTTCTACATCATTGTTTTGTGTTTCGACTAGTCTCACGGTATCTCTCTCGGTCCTTACCCTCCACACTGGCAACGAACTTGTGTACTGGCTATCAGAAAACAGACCCGAAGACAGATAAAGCGCAAGAGAGACAGAAAGTACCGTGGTATGGATAATTAACACGAGCCAGCTTCCCGCGGCTCGTTCTATATTTGCTCAAGCACGGGACGAGCAAGCAGCCAAGGCCAGAAGGCAATGAGATGGCGAAACTGCTTTCCTTCATTGCAACATAGCAAAGTGAAATTAGGGATGCCCTGTAAGGATATTTATAAAAGGGTTAATTAAGAGCGCGCCGAAGCCGAACAAGTTCGACGCACCGAGTGGCTCAATCGTTCCATAAAAGCCTTACTATACAGACTTTCTTTCTCATCTGTTCGTAAAAGTAGAACTCGTAAAAACGCTCTTTTTAATAAGCTCCTTGGATATACTTTTTAATGCTCGCAGAAACTGGATCAGTTGTCGCAAGTGCCCCGCGAACATTATTGATTCAATGAAATATGAAACTGCTGTGAGAAATTTTAATTCGCTTAATTAAATAACTGGACTGTTCAAGGTAGGTATAAATTATAGTCAACGTGTTAACATACTTGTTTTCTCAAGCAAAATTGGCTACTAATAATATTTTAAATTTTATCGCTATATCATATTTATTATTTGTGAAAAAAAAATTAAAATATAATAAAGATATAATAAAGAAAATTGTAATTAAAATTTTTTTAAACGAAGTTTTATATTTTGTCTAGTTTTGATACTTCTGATGATTTTTACTTTCCCTATATTTTTCTTGTAATATTTAATAAAAATAAAGACAATAGTTATTTTTCAATTATAAATATCTAGTTTTAATGCTGTATTTTATAATAAAAAATCTGTGTAAAAAAATTGTATTCATCAAATATCTCATTATTCTTTCATTAATAATATTTTTTCATAATTACTTATATAAGCATTACCGATATTACATATATTTTCTAGTATTCTCTTCACATTTTTAAATAATTCTTTGCGTTAATCAAAAATGCATTTCTGCAGAGAGCCGCATTTCAACACGGAAAGTGATTGTGTATTACGCAAAAACTTCTTAACGCCGAGTTGTTAATATGCGTGTCGTACAATCTGGCACCTTCGGTGCACCGCCAGACTCATTAATAATGCCTACTTAACTAATTCCCCGTCACGCCCCGGTAGTCCAGCCTACTTGGCGCTTAGCCTTCATGTGAGAATCTTGCAACCGTACGGAATGATTTTTTATTTTTACGGTAGTTTTAGTCATTCGGAACGAAAATATATTTTGCTCTTGTATTTATATATAAATATATAATTATTGTTAAAAAGAGTGTTGTACATTTATCTCTCTCTACACATTTCATTCTTAATATAATTACGTCAACCTTTACATTCCTATACAAAATAAATATAAATCGAAATCCTTCAATGCGGATAATCGGCAAATGTATTCGCGTACGCGAAACGAGAATTTCTGTGTGGCGATGTCGATATCAATTAATTAGTCGATACGAAACGCGAACGCGTACATTGCATTGTCAATTATCCTGTTAATTACAATCGTTCTAATTAACCAGCCCAGATATCTATTATCCACCGACATTGTTCTGATTGGTTGTATTTTCTCGTCTACTACTATTACCATGCAAATATATATTTCCGGTGATCTCGCCCGAATGACGACTGCAACGCGACGACTCGCGCTCTCTTCCTTCGTAAGCTTCGTTGATCTTCATCATCCGTCAAAACGTCTTGCCCGTTTTCGCTATAGAGTCGCCGCGTTTGATCACGTTTCAAAGCTGCGTCGCACAGACCTTTAATAAAGGACAGCGAACTGGCGCGTCGTCATGGCGAATGTTATTCCCGGTATATGCGGCTAACGACATTAAGCCACGATCCTGACCTCACGTGTCTCGACGTTTTCATTCTCAGTCTTTCCCTCTCTTTCTTTCTCTCCTTCTCTCTCGATTGTCGCACGGAAACGACGATTCTTCCGCGTAATCAGGTGCGAGATACGATCGAGATTACATGGGATGGTACACACTCGTAACCGGAAACGCGCGTCGTGACCGTCGGCTTTTCGCGCGAAATGAGCGTCGAACGCGTAAAAAGACAACGCGCAAAAATGCTCGTAAAACCGAGTCTTTCTCTCTCTTTCTCTTTCCTTCCCTCTATCTCTTATTCTTTCTACGAGCGACGGTAGTTTTGCCGCGCGCGAGAATGAAGAACAACGCAAATCTGGACAAGCTGACGGCCCGTTAAATACACTGAACACGCGGAGAAGCCGACACGTCCGAGTCCGTCGACGATAAAACCTCTCCCGGTCACGAAAGCCGTCTATCGATAAGCGAATATTTACTTTTGACGTACGGCACTTGTGCCCCGTAGAGAAAGAATTGTTTGAACAGAATGTGGATGGTATCGGGCGCTCGGTAAATCCTGTTAACGAAATTCATGCTTTTCCTCGCGCAAGCGTGAAAATATTTTTTACCATACGTCGAGTTGAGATAGTTTGGCATTTTGCCTTCCATAGAGAATAAAAAGTAAAAGAGAACGCTTGATATCTGAAGACTGGTCCGACGCCTTCGTTTACTGTCTTATTTTTTTTTATCTCTCTGACATTGGCAAACTGTCAAGCCTCTGTATCCCGGAGATAAAGAATTCACAGTTTCTCAGAGAAAGATATTCACAGAGTTGTATTCTCGGCTGGCTGAAAATGACAAGTGTTTCGCGTCGAAAGACAACACGTGGAACGTTGGCAAACGTGACGTTTTCCAGCGCTTCCGTATCTATTACGTCGTTTCCACGAAGAGATTTTTCTATATAAAACAAAATATCAAATATCTTAATATAATGTCATAATTTTGCATATGTATATAATTCTGATATTAAGATAAATGTGGTTTATAATTTACTCAAAATAAGAGTTAAATATATATTTATATCTAACTAAGATTATCTATGCTGTAAACTACGTTTATATTATCATCAAGCGGAAGTCGCGGAAGTCGCGCAATTGTGATGCATAATTTAACTCCAGTTGCTAATATAATAGGTCTACAGCGCCGAAGAGCCGTTCTTTCTTCAATCTTCACTTCGCGAGACAAAAGAACGATTTTACAATTACATCTGTGTAGCGGAGAATAGCGAATGCTTCTATTCATTAAAATCCCTGAGAGAGTCAACTTTCTCAGGAAACAGCATTATAGCCACAAGAAATTCGACTTTTCAATCAACAAAACTCTTTTGCGACTTCTGGCAAAACAATCGTCGACACAATCATTCTTAAGTTTATATACCAATGTTTTAACCGGATTATGTCGCTTGTAGTTAATTCCATGTCGCTTTTCGTCTCGTAATTAATCTTCTTATATTAAGTCTTGCCGAAAGTATCTGAATCAGCTATGTACATATATCTTTCTTAAAATATAAAATTATATATTATGCAAGGGTGGCCGCGTCTATCTAGATGGCGTAGAACCGACGAGTAGAAATTCGTGTACAGCGGAGGGTCCTTAATACCGGCGTTTGCCAAATTTACACAGGTGACGAGGACCGGTAGAAGAGAGATCGAGAACAGAAGGATAGTGAATGACGGGCAAAAGAGGGGTTACTTGAATCTCGCTCGATCCATCGATCCGTGGAGACCCTAATCGTGACTCTCCACGGATTGCATCGCGACGTCGTCGACATTCAAAGACTATGCCGTCGAGAAACAGCGAGGACGGTGATATATATCGAAACGTTGAATGGTAAAACTATTGTCAACGATTGAGAATGATTGCTAACGTGAAACGTGGACCAGAATTTCGCCGATTGATCATTAATAATGACGTTTATGTGTGAGGCAGCAACGAGAGGAATTTGTGAATCGTGTTATCCGCGTTATCTATCTCATTCCTAATTATCGAACGCTTTTGATATGTATGTGTCTTCAAATTGAAAAGTTTCATTGTTTCTCGATTTATCATATTATACTAGTAATTCTATGTAGATACGATAGATTGTTAACATAGTATCATGTTTTAATCATCAAATGGACATCTCACTATTAAGTCGACACGATGTATTTCATTACAATTTTCATATGTGTAATATAATACAATTGTTTTGTATGACTATGACAATCATGATACATTATAGATAATGATGCATCCGATATGAAGTGTACGAATTATTGTAACAATATTATTTATAATAATATAAATACACACACAATCGTTGCGATAATTAGGCTATACGTTACTATTGCAATACAAAACAATTATAATCTATAAATAAAATTAAAATGTTAACTAAATCGTCTTTCGAAAATTTTATTTATCAAGTGGTATAACGGTATTACACACTTGTTGCCGTGCACGTGTTTCCAGGAAATATAAATTAAAAAAAAATTTTTTTTATATTATTAGTTTTTCTTTGTTAGAGAAAGCATATTTATATCGACAGCGCGAGACCGCGCGTTTCTAGTGACATCGATTTCCGTTCTCACGATCTTAACGACGTAAAATAGAATATGAGTGGTGAACGATTTTAATTAAAACCTGTTGGGTTTTGTCGACGGGACTTTAATCGTTAATTAACAGCACTACTCCTACGTTCGTTTCGTCGTAATGTTCCTTTCTTTATAGACCGTAAACTACGAGCGAATTTTCCTTTATGAGAAAATTAATACTCACACAATCTCTTAAATAATTCCTAAAACTATCTTCTAGCTTCATTTAAAAAAATTTCGGAACAATACCCATGGATAACTTTCGAAAAAATCATATGTAGTAAGAAAATTGCATTTATGTATAGTAAATATATTTTTCATATTTAAAAAGAGAGTAAACGAAATAGATGAGATTGTAAACTATTCTGCATGAATTGTAATACAATATCAATATCCGAATTTACATTCGCGAATTTTATAATGACAAGAAATAATTAATTAACAGATAACCATTAACATCAATGTCGCGATGCGTCATGAAATAATTCCGTGCGTTTAATGAGTTATCGTCACGTTTCGAACAATCCCGTGCGCTCGTGTTTCAATGCGGCATTTACTCATCGAGAACGATGCAAAGCGTAAAATGGATACTTGCGCATGTTTAAAAAGCGAGATGCAAAAGCACACGACATGAAAGAGGATCAATAGCCGCATTAACGTTCTCTGACGGGTAATTAGCGGAGATGCGAGTTGAATTACCGTATAGATGTTGGCAGGTACCAAGTAGCTTTTCGAGCGACCAGCGGTGTAAAAGCTTTCAACGACCGGCGAGGCAAAGCAAACATTGGTTACAAATGGAGGGCCGCGTTACCATTTTTCCTCTCTCGCTTTTCTCACGGCGCATCCTCCACCTTTCCTTCTCTCTTTCTCTCATCTCATGCCGCTCTCCATGTTGCTTTATTTCTTTTCGCTTTGCCTCTGTCGACCGACCTTCGTCTCTTCGTTTAAGCGGGGGCACGTGCAACCACGGTTGGATATCTTCCGCATAAGGGGATGGCACACTTTCACGACCGTCTTCCTCTTTTTCTAAAGGGTGCGCGAGCGGCCTACGGGGACGAGCGGGAAACGATCTTGACGACAATTTCATTTCCTCTTATTGCTAGCACGTGCCGGCGATTCGCTTATCCGTCATATATATCGAGGATGTTTCCGTATTTCACACGTTGCCGCGGGAGTATATTAATCTCCGCCAGCCAGACAGAACTGTCGATATATTTGTCGATAATGTTTTTTGTCAGTTTGAGAATACTTGACAATATGAAAACGGATTTTCACACTTTATCCGTGTAACTATCTCTTAATCTATTTTTCTAAGTTTCAGTAAGACTGTCAAATCAATTTTTTAATAAAATCGGAATTTCTAAAATATTAATAAAAACTCAATGTTTGTTGAACTTTATCTTATCGATAGTGTAATTACATTTGATGTCAAAATTTAGAACTAATCCGTATATTAAGATAGTAATCGACTCCCCACGCTGATTGCCCTCACGTAATATCTTCCGCTTCCGCCACCCTTGCTGCGATAGAGGTCGGCAACCCGGCGTATCCAATTCACCAAATATATCGCCACAGTATATCAAAGTTTGACTACCAACAAGCTTCAATGAAGTTTCCATATATTCACGTAGATCAAGCGTTTCAATTTTACCTCGCACACGCATCATTCATATAAAAACAACGCATACACGTAAACATAGGTTAAACGCGTTGTAAGTCTAGGGAGTATACTTTGAACCTTATTTTAAACCATCACTATAAAATGCTATAAATATAAATCTTGTAAATCGCCATACAATATTTTAGAAAGTTGTTTCTCATAAGTAAACTCCAAATTGATTTTATAAAATCTTCTAAACCCATTTTTCTTTCCCACGTTCTTTCGAAATGATATGTATAAAATCCTATATAATCGCGAAATATTTATTGAGCTTATGAAAAGAATCTTTTTGCGCAAGGCGATCGTATCATCTCGCGGATAAAAGTTGAAACGCGAGATGCACGCATCGCCTACTTATAGGAACCACGAGGTATACACGCGGCAACGTAAACGTATTATACGACGCTTGGCGGGAGAACTTCATTACCGCTTCGTTCGGTCTTGCATAAACCATTTAACTCAAACCTCCGTGGTTTCTAGGCGGAGTCGACGCCTCGTACTAAATCTGCCGCTAAGCGAGTTCCGGTTCCAGCGTGGAGATTTACGTACTCCGGAGGC
Source organism: Formica exsecta (assembly GCF_003651465.1). Taxonomy (NCBI): domain Eukaryota; kingdom Metazoa; phylum Arthropoda; class Insecta; order Hymenoptera; family Formicidae; genus Formica; species Formica exsecta. The sequence continues at coordinate 275,459 of NW_021849015.1, read as the reverse complement.
AAGCCGGCATTGCTACGTTACTTACTCCCATGTTCTCTGCGAGCCTCCTCCACGAGACGTGTACTCACCACTCTATCTTTGAAGGTAAGATGTAAAGAGGAAAGCACTTATCTCGCTCTATCTCTCGCTCAATCTATCTCTCTCTTTCTCTTTCTCCGTGAACGGCTAACGTCAATTTCGCGCTGCGATTTACTTAGGGAACGGCCAACATACCAACTAATTTGTATCGCCGCAAAGTGCAGCCTTGTACTTTGAGAAATACCTCGGGACAAAGACGGATGGTAACATTGTCGAGTAGCATTAGGCACATATCTTTGTTTCATGAAACTGATATCTTTATCACTTGTGCATGTACGAAAATGTAACAAACATCTAACTAAAATAAACATGTGAATTTTAATGTAATATTTTAATAGTTTTAATATCTCGGCCAAAAAAATTAAAGATGTAAATTAAAAAAAAAAAAATGGAGAATTAAAATAGTTGTTTATTTAGATAAATATTTTATATGCATTTAATATTGATGTAAAAAGCATCTTTCAAAAAGTCCAACGTATATCAAATCACATGCAATCTTTTATTTTTTTTCTGTTTTTTTTTTCTGTAAGTGTTGCTTTTAGATTTTTAAATATGACTTATAATCAGCTGATGCGATTTATGATCGGTGACATTCAATTATATAAATCGGTTTACCGATGAAATGACCTCACTATTCGAAGCGTGAAATGGTATAAACAGAGCAGAGATATTGGCTTAGATAACAGAAAGAGGTTGCTGTCGCGGTTTGTTACTTCTCTCAGAATCTTCAGGAAATGAATGCTCTCGGGTATTCTACCCTGTTCTTTGCTCTTCGTTCGCTCTTTTGAACTCCAAAAGAAATCGGTATTTAAACAATGACCTCGTTAAATATAATTTCTGTCTTGTTCTAAATTGCTAAAAAAAGCTCGATCGAATAAATAGTTAATGTGTCGAATAAATAGCTATTAACCTACAAGTAGAAACAACCTAAAAAGGCATATGGATTGAAATACTTTCTAGCACGATGGAAATGTATATGTTACTGAGCGCACTCATGAGAAAAATAAAACTAGTACAAATCGATCATCACCACATAAACAATTTGCTTAAAATAACATAATAAAAATAAGAATTAAATTTAAAATCGCCCGTGACAAAAATATATTATAATTTCTAATTTCAGAAAATGAGTACTATCACGTAGCAATTTGTGGCATATTTAATTTTTATCTTAAAGCAGAATATCCTGTTTCTCGAAAAGCCGCGCGGTTTCTTCGGCATCGCCACCGACATCGTCGTTTTCTTCTTATTCGTCGTTCTCGTGGACGAGGGTAGTCACAGCATGTTTACACAATGTCAGCGCCCGTGTTTGCCCTCGACGCCTTGAATTTCCTACTCTCCCCCTTTTTCCGATTCAACAACGAGTTTCTTCGACCTCGTTTCTAAACTGAAAATGGATTTCAGATGCGCCGTTACCGCGCTCTGATTGTTAACATCTCGACGACGGATCGATGGCCAACAAACGGCATTCGTGACGATATAAGCGAGGTTTTTACGACTCTAGAACGACAGTGTCAAGACTTCACAACATCACGCTCGTATCGTTATAGCGGAATAAATTATCGCTCAACTACTTTCCAACTTCTGAAAGAATACCGTTATACGACTATTAAAATCTCATGACGGCTATCAAATGTCAGATTCTCGTGCTTTATTTTATTCTGAACGCGCGTGTATTCACACTCAGTTATATTTTCATAAGCACATAATATACCATTTATAAACCCTTTTTACAAATCCTTCTTTTATCTCTTCTTATCTTTTCCCACAACTTATGTCAGCGTAAAAAAAGATTTGAAATCCACATTGGTGGACAGGCGATCCCGGCTTATCGTCTTCGGGGAAGACGTTATCAGGTATAGGTTATCCTTGAAAATCCGTAAAATAGACCCCGTCTGTAAGCCAGATTCGTACATCTAGCTGCGACCCATAACCTTAACGGAAAATCGAAGATGCTTACCATAAAGTCCCCCTAAAGCTCCAAATCCCACGTGTCCTGTCGCCTTTTCCTCGGTCCATGAGATTGAAAAAGCATCATAGCTAAAACTCTCTTTCTACTTTAAAAAAGAACGCAAAAATGAATAAAGAGATAGAGAGAGAGAGAGAGAAAGAAATCCGACGCTGCCTTTTCTCGCGAAATATCACAGCAAAACTGCACTTTACTAGAAGTCGGAGAATCCCTTCACAAAACCTATTATTTCTAATAACGAAAAGATAATATTCAACCTCTATATATGCCTATAAAATGGGTATTACGATAAAAACAACGAGGAACAAGGAAAGAGAAGAAAGCTATGGCTTAAGAAAAGCTACATATATGTATATATGCTCGCACGATTTCAAGTCGAATTTAATAAAAGAGATTTTTAATTAATTCTGCATTCCCGCGTTAAATTTGATATAATATTTTAGTCGGTAAAATCCGCTTTAGATAATAATTCATGACAATCCATAATTCATGAGAAAATTCTATTTATGTGCTGCATCTTCTAATATACATATATATCTGTGTGTGCATATTTCACTTCTTCAAATATTTTCTGTACTGTACGAAATTATAAATTGAATGCGCTGACCCGAATTTTATCGCAAATTATGTATCGTCTAAAGTGGATTTAAGTAATAGAATCAAAAATTTGCTAATAGTATAAATCAATTTATGAAAATTTTATGTAACCGATAAGTAATGTAACAGAAGGGAACATACATCCCAGATATAATATATATTTCCCATAAAAATTACCGTAGAATTTCTATGTCAATAAACCCGAGGCATATTAAGATATACTCAAGTATTAATTAATTTCAAAATTCGAAAAAAATCTACTAATTATATTCTATAAAAATACGGATAGAAAAAAATAAATTATTTTAATAGGAAAGCAAAACATCCAAAATATACAAATTCATTAATAAAATAAAATTTCTAAATATGAAATGATATCGATAGTCATTGAATAATGTATAAACGTTCTATAATTATTGCTTACAAGCTCGTTACTAGCAGATATAACCTCGTTATAATTAAATCAATATATGTCACATAATCATGTTGCATTAATTGAGGATTATAAATTAATATTATTAATTTATTTTCATCTTTGTGTAATCGATGAATCGTGAAATGGGCGCATTTAGTGTTTTCCAATTTGATAAGCTCGTCTAATTTTAGAGCACATCTGCGATGATTTAGATCCAAAGGGGGCTCTCCGGGATTCTTTCTGTGCGGATAATGAAAGAGAAGAAGAGCGGGGGATCTCGAGGAGGGTCACGCGGGTCTTCTCACGCGTGCACGGAATAATCTCCCTGGCTGAACAGCGTAAAAAATACTCGAGAGAGATTTATGTTGAGCGTACAACTGTCACAAAATTCTCGAGTGCTCGCGCTCATTGAAAGAGTCTCTCTTTTACGGCGGTTTGACTCGAGCGTCGAACAACAATGACATAGTCGACCGTATATACCGGATATCGACACTTCGACAAGCTCACCGGCTTTTCCAGGAGATAAACAATCTTTGTATATCCAACGTGTCCACGACCATTATCGATTCTCTTTCGAGAGCCATAGGCAACTCTCGAAGGTGAATAGACTACGGCAGTACACGAAGAGGAGTGCGAGACGCGCGCGCGTTGATTTCATAACATTTAGCAAATATCAAGGTGATACAAGTCGGAGAGAGGGAAGCTGTTTACGGATGCTAATTCACTGCCGGTGGATAAATGATTTAATGGGGATGTCAAGGCGGATATTCCGACGCGCCGCCACGTCGCGTCGTGTCCATCGCCCTGAGCACATCGTCCCTTATACATCGCTTCGGATATTAAGCTCTAAGTTGTACGTTTTGTCACTGTGTACATTGGGATTTGGCCCGGCTTCCCGAGCAAACACAGTTGCATCCCCCGACCTCCAACGCGCCGTAGGGAGTCCCGTTTCTCACGCGATGCAATAACATGACTTAGCGCGCGGAGATACACCATGGACCATTCTTCCATCCTATCGCTTCGGGGCGGAAAACTACTGTCGAAACTACTCGCGACGATCCGTATAGCCACGTATATGTAAACGTGCATCAATGTCTGAATCGCGCGCGCGACGAGGGAAATGTCATTTGGGAGAAGGGCGTCGAGCCAGGCGCGGTTCTAATTTCTGAATAGCGGCGTGATGAAATTCGATCAAACATGCGATCCCCGCGAGTTTCATCTCCCGGGATAAACGTACATCGAATGACGCGTATAGGTAAATTTCGTAGAACGCGACAGGAACAGAAGATACACAGCCTGATTCATCTATAGGGACTGCAGACTGTGAAGTTACTAGTGTCGTGTCCGGATATATCCACCGTGCGACAACTTACGCTCGCGGTTACGCACGCGAAACATTAACTCATGCACGCATGGCACCCAACGCGTACACAATATATGTACAATACACATATATACGAGTATATATAACACGCGCTCTCTCTCTCTCGGTGTGTATTACAGCCAGGTGTAGAGCGGGAACACGGTGTTCGTGTTCCTGACGGGTTCCCCCCCGTGACGCGTGTTCCGCTGGATAGGTAGAGTAGGCAGGCAGGCAGGCAGGCAGGTAGGTAGGTAGGTAGGTAGAGACTGCTGTACCCGGGAGTCTGGTTTACATCTGAACGTGACAGGGCCGCCCCGCGCGCGTATGGTTTGTCTTTATGTCATGGGAAAGTCTATACCGGCGAGCGTCTAGAATCCGACCGAGCATTATCGACCATGCGTGCGATACCAACCTCGATATGAATGTTGGATTAATTGCGAATCGCGGCTCTCTCTGGCATTGCATCGGCATCGATCCCTTTGAACCGCGGAAACCGGTGGGTTTTGCAAATGGATTTGGCGTATAACAAGCGCGCGATGCCCTGTTTATAACGACCTGCATACCTTGTTTAATCAAAGGGATCGGTATAGAAAATTAAAATCAATTTTTCGTCTATATGCTTTGCCGAAAAGTGTATCGCTTTTTGTTGTTTCACGTGAAAGCGAGTAGATATTAATTATTAATATATCATTTATTCTGTTTTAATGCCATTATTACCTCTTGCTACGTAACACAAATAAAACTTATATAATTCGTATATCTATTATTAGTAATAATCATGAAAATAGTCATCGAAAGATTATATTCGCCAAACTTTGTTCGCTAAAGTTAGAAGCCATATAATTTCCATAGATATCGCTACTCGTTGTCTCATTTTCTTGCGTAAACGTCGAGACTTTCGTCGGCAAACGAGCTGTGTATCTCACCCTGTCTCTCCTCCCGCAATCCCAGGCTTCCCCAATCACTACGGAGAAAGACCCTCACTTCTCGCGTCCCGATATTCATTACGAATTCACACGAGCCACCAGTCAACATTTCAAGCCATCGGAAAGTCCTGCTGTCTTTGTCTCTGTCTACGAGCCGACAATTGCGTCGGCGGCGGCGCAAACACAGAGCGAGCGCGGCAGACAATCGAATTTCAATTTAGATCCGTCGAAGCGCTACTTCCCGTTACACGGTTGAACAAGCAATCCTTTCCATTAATACGACAATAGCGCCACGCCGTTCTCTGACGTATTTACCCCGCGTCGGATCGCGCGCGCGCGAAATGACATCTCATCGTCGACGGGACACGTGCGGATCCCGCACACACAACCGGGATCTATTTTCCATAAGTATCAGATCGTCTCCTCTCCCTTCCGAATCGTCGCGGTTCACTCGGCAAGAGCGGTCCCGTCTTTTCTCGCGGGACGCGAAACGCGAATACGGATGGAAAGATCTATGAACCATCGCAAAGATGTGCCCGTCGCGAGTACAATGCGCGCGTTTCGTTCCGTCTCTCCGGCACGCGCCGCGATATATGTCACTTTGCATAATGCAAGAGCTCTTTCCTTCCGGCGCGATTTCGGGAGCGAGCGGGAGGAACGGCAAAGCGCTACGCCCGCCTTTCGTCTTTTCTCTCCGCGAGCTCTATATATTGTAACGTTTCCTACTCCTTGGCGGAGTACTCTGTAAACATGACACCGCGCCGGAGATGACATGTAATATGTAAAACGCGTATACATATGTAAGGTGCGGAAATGAGATATGTCGGAGTGCTATCTGGTGATAGGAGCTATGCGCGAGACAAAATTTGATTAGAATACTTGATTTAATAGCGTTCTCGACACGCGCATTTCTCAAAATTACCGCTTCTATCATTAGGATATTTCATGAGATATTATTTTATGATTATATTATGAGATATTTAGGATTATATCCATGAAATATTATTATTAATTAAATTGCGTTAATAATTAAGCTGCTTCTACACGCCAAATTTTATGCCGCAATATTATATTTTATGTATCTCGCATATTGTATTATATATTTAATTATTATAATAAATTGCTATAATATATTGGATTGAATGGAAAGTTCGTTCCGTTTTTACTAAGAGATGAAGACCGAAAAAACGGCACGAACTTTCCGTTCAACCAATACAATAACTTTTTTCGGTTATTGACGGTTATTCGAAAACCTATGGAACGAACTACAATAACTTTGGTCTCATTTGAAAGATAATTTAATTCTCTACAACTTTTGTTTCGGTACTTTTAGTTAAAAGACGCATACTTTCCCTGATATTTGTAAAAATGTAAAAAATAACCGTGATTTTAGAGGTTTTTGGGCGCTAACTTTTTAAGGAAGCATTTTTCGACCCATGTTTATACGAAACTTTTTGTTCGGAATTAAATTATCTTTCAAATGAGATCAAAGTGATTGTAGTTCGCTCTATAGGTTTCGAAATAAACCAGTTAATAACCAATTTCAAATGTAGCGAAAAGTGTTTTTTCGGCTATTAACGGTTATTCGAAAACCTATGGAACGAACTATAATAAATTTGATCTCATTTGAAAGATAATTTAATTCTCTACAACTTTTGTTTCGGTACTTTTTGTTAAAAGACGCATACTTTCCCTGATATTTGTAAAAATGTAAAAAATAACCGTGATTTCAGAGATTTTTGGGCGCTAACTTTTTAAGGAAGCATTTTTCGACCCATGTTTATAGGAAACTTTTTGTTCGGTATTAAATTATCTTTCAAATGAGATCAAAATGATTGTAGTTCGCTCCATAAGTTTTGAAATAAACCAGTTTATAACCAATTTCAAATGTACCGAAAAGTGTTTTTTCGGCTATTCGAAAACCTATGGAACGAACAATATATCTGATAACCACACTATAATTTCTGCGACGCAAAAGTATTATATAATTAAATTTTCTATTTTACATTATCCTTTAAGTAACACGAGATAGCTGCAGTTTTAGCCGGAGACGGACTATGCCTTCGAGAACGTATTAGAATCGAAGGAAGAGACGGGAGGGTGAGCAGGCGAATGGAATCTACATATTCATCGGATCTTAACGCAATAGCCCTTGAGGTGTATGTACCACGGGCAAACTTTCTCGCCGGTAGAACATAGACAAAACAGGTTCCCGTACGATCCTAACGACGAACGTAACGGTGGATCTGGGTACGATGCACGCGTTCAAAAATCAAAAAACGAGCAAACGACATTTCGTCCCGGTAGATGAAATTTGTTCCATGTGGATGCGCGTGCGCTCGGCGATGGAGCGCGTTAAAAATGCAAAGAATTTTGCGAGTTTCCGCAGCCCTCGCTCGCACTCTTTCTCTCTCTCCTTTTTCGTATACTTGTTTGATCGAACCGTCGACACAGATGAGAGCCAGAGGGAAGGAGAGGAAGAGACAGAGAGAAAGATTAAGGCAAAAAGAAAGACCCATCTGCATATTCATCGGCTCCTAGGCACGCTGCCCTCGAGATACGTACGTTACATGAACGGCCCTTTTATATGAACGCTCCTTTCCGGAAGTGGATAAAGACACATATCGCGCGCGCGCGCGCGCGTCTGATACGTAATCGCACATACGGCCGGAGGTAGCCGCGCGCAGTCTTCAGCGAGCATCGTCTTAATTAATTCCCGCAATTTATTTTCGCATCACCGGTGATGTTGCGGAAAAAGTTAATTACGTTATAGCATCGTGTGTTAGGAACAATGCGGTGCGAAAATCTCAACTCGCAACGACGCGTTCAAAGCCATACAGTGATCGCGAAACAGTGATTTCAGACAAGCGCGACTGCATTTTTAAGTTGAAACATATCCGCGTGTCAATTAAATCCCGATTATCGCGCTCGCGCTTCCAATCGCGCGTGATTAATTAATATTGACCGATATCACCCGCATCCACGGGACGTGATATCGATCCCTTTGCTCTTTGTTCGGCGACGCGATTCATTGCGACGTGGCTCGAAAATGCGCGCCTCCCAATCCGCCGGTTATCGAGGGAATAATCAACGTTGCTTACAATACACGTCTCGTTTCCGTATTATATCACGAGGATGATGTTCAGCGTTCAGTGAACCAAAATAATGGTTAGATAATTATGTAATATATATAGACACGATCAAAATCACTCACAAAGTAAACAGAAAAGAAAGAATAAAAAGGAGAAAATCAACGTATGTCACTGGGTTACCGCACGACCATACTCGAGCGACACTGAAAAAACAGTTCTCTATCGAGGTTGTGACAAGAGTGCAGTGGCTTTTCGACCGATTCTCTTTCTCTTTCTCCCTCGTACGATTGCTCGATCGAATCGGCACCGCCAGAATAATATTCCTACAGAGTGGGAAAGAGACAAGAGTGAGCGCGAGAATGGGGCCGGATCTGCGGGGCATTATTTATTATTAACGATATTCATGCGCTTGTCAATAGCAGAGATTTCCACTCGGTGCGATGATATCGACTGACACGCGGTTAAACCGAGTGACATGCGGCTGCGGCGGAGTCCGCCGACGCCGATCCGTCCTTTCTCGCCCTATCCTCTTCCTACATTGTAAACGTTCGACGCTTTATTTACACGCGCTACCCCAGCCAGTTCTCTCAAATCGCACGCGCCATCGATTTCGATCAGCCAGCATCCCCGACGAGATTGCCCGCCTTGCCGCGTCGAGTTGGCATCCGAGCTAGCGAAAATCGGCTTTGCATCAATAGCTCAGACGCTCCGGCGGGGATGATATCGCCCGATTAACTCGAAATATGACTCGATTAACCGTCGAAGCGTCAAAAAGTGATATAAATCGGAAGGTAGATACGTCCGGTTTATCGTCACGAAAGTAACAAATCTGCTAACGGCACGCTCGAAAGCACAATTCGTCTTTAAGTAATTGCTTTCAAAGGTATCTTCCGGTATACGATCTGATCTGGAATAGCGACGACGGTAATACCTACAACTTCAAAAATCAATGATCCGAGCAAAGTATCTCGAGCTTTATCTCTTAAGAGCAAAGACGTTTGTATCAAAAATCGCCTTTAATTCGAAATTGCAATACTCGAGTAATTAAAGTATAGTTTACATGAGCAAAAATGTAATATCATAAAGGATTTATTATGTAATGTGTAATAAAACAATTATTCAATTTTGTTAATTTTATATATATACTTGTAATTATAAAAAATATTTTTATACTGACCGAACGAAAAAATATGCGAAGCGTATTTTCACTCCACGCGAAACGAAACGCTTTTCCGGTACATAAGCCTGCTGTATCTCGCGAAAAAAAATTAACTGCACTACATTACGCTCGTTAACTTGTCGAGAGCGAGAGTAAAGAGAATACCGTCGATTGTATAAAGAAGTGCCCTCCACGCGGAATCGATCCGAAAATTCTCGCCGATACCGAGTTTAGTCCGCGCCAGAATTGGTTTCGGACTTTTTCTCAACGAGCCAACGAGCCTTTTCTCTCGTTTTTTATTATGCTCTCGCGTTTCGATTTCCTATGCCGTGCTTTCCGCCAACTCAACAACAAACAAACGCTAACAATCGTTAAGGCCGATAATTATACGTGAAATTTTATGAACTTTATTTTAATTACTACTAGAAAATTTATCAGAATAAAACGAATTTGAAAGATAATTTAATTCTCTACAACTTTTGTTTCGGTACTTTTTGTTAAAAGACGCATACTTTCCCTGATATTTGTAAAAATGTAAAAAATAACCGTGATTTCAGAGATTTTTGGGCGCTAACTTTTTAAGGAAGCATTTTTCGACCCATGTTTATAGGAAACTTTTTGTTCGGTATTAAATTATCTTTCAAATGAGATCAAAATGATTGTAGTTCGCTCCATAAGTTTTGAAATAAACCAGTTTATAACCAATTTCAAATGTACCGAAAAGTGTTTTTTCGGCTATTCGAAAACCTATGGAACGAACAATATATCTGATAACCACACTATAATTTCTGCGACGCAAAAGTATTATATAATTAAATTTTCTATTTTACATTATCCTTTAAGTAACACGAGATAGCTGCAGTTTTAGCCGGAGACGGACTATGCCTTCGAGAACGTATTAGAATCGAAGGAAGAGACGGGAGGGTGAGCAGGCGAATGGAATCTACATATTCATCGGATCTTAACGCAATAGCCCTTGAGGTGTATGTACCACGGGCAAACTTTCTCGCCGGTAGAACATAGACAAAACAGGTTCCCGTACGATCCTAACGACGAACGTAACGGTGGATCTGGGTACGATGCACGCGTTCAAAAATCAAAAAACGAGCAAACGACATTTCGTCCCGGTAGATGAAATTTGTTCCATGTGGATGCGCGTGCGCTCGGCGATGGAGCGCGTTAAAAATGCAAAGAATTTTGCGAGTTTCCGCAGCCCTCGCTCGCACTCTTTCTCTCTCTCCTTTTTCGTATACTTGTTTGATCGAACCGTCGACACAGATGAGAGCCAGAGGGAAGGAGAGGAAGAGACAGAGAGAAAGATTAAGGCAAAAAGAAAGACCCATCTGCATATTCATCGGCTCCTAGGCACGCTGCCCTCGAGATACGTACGTTACATGAACGGCCCTTTTATATGAACGCTCCTTTCCGGAAGTGGATAAAGGCACATATCGCGCGCGCGCGCGCGTCTGATACGTAATCGCACATACGGCCGGAGGTAGCAGCGCGCAGTCTTCAGCGAGCATCGTCTTAATTAATTCCCGCAATTTATTTTCGCATCACCGGTGATGTTGCGGAAAAAGTTAATTACGTTATAGCATCGTGTGTTAGGAACAATGCGGTGCGAAAATCTCAACTCGCAACGACGCGTTCAAAGCCATACAGTGATCGCGAAACAGTGATTTCAGACAAGCGCGACTGCATTTTTAAGTTGAAACATATCCGCGTGTCAATTAAATCCCGATTATCGCGCTCGCGCTTCCAATCGCGCGTGATTAATTAATATTGACCGATATCACCCGCATCCACGGGACGTGATATCGATCCCTTTGCTCTTTGTTCGGCGACGCGATTCATTGCGACGTGGCTCGAAAATGCGCGCCTCCCAATCCGCCGGTTATCGAGGGAATAATCAACGTTGCTTACAATACACGTCTCGTTTCCGTATTATATCACGAGGATGATGTTCAGCGTTCAGTGAACCAAAATAATGGTTAGATAATTATGTAATATATATAGACACGATCAAAATCACTCACAAAGTAAACAGAAAAGAAAGAATAAAAAGGAGAAAATCAACGTATGTCACTGGGTTACCGCACGACCATACTCGAGCGACACTGAAAAAACAGTTCTCTATCGAGGTTGTGACAAGAGTGCAGTGGCTTTTCGACCGATTCTCTTTCTCTTTCTCCCTCGTACGATTGCTCGATCGAATCGGCACCGCCAGAATAATATTCCTACAGAGTGGGAAAGAGACAAGAGTGAGCGCGAGAATGGGGCCGGATCTGCGGGGCATTATTTATTATTAACGATATTCATGCGCTTGTCAATAGCAGAGATTTCCACTCGGTGCGATGATATCGACTGACACGCGGTTAAACCGAGTGACATGCGGCTGCGGCGGAGTCCGCCGACGCCGATCCGTCCTTTCTCGCCCTATCCTCTTCCTACATTGTAAACGTTCGACGCTTTATTTACACGCGCTACCCCAGCCAGTTCTCTCAAATCGCACGCGCCATCGATTTCGATCAGCCAGCATCCCCGACGAGATTGCCCGCCTTGCCGCGTCGAGTTGGCATCCGAGCTAGCGAAAATCGGCTTTGCATCAATAGCTCAGACGCTCCGGCGGGGATGATATCGCCCGATTAACTCGAAATATGACTCGATTAACCGTCGAAGCGTCAAAAAGTGATATAAATCGGAAGGTAGATACGTCCGGTTTATCGTCACGAAAGTAACAAATCTGCTAACGGCACGCTCGAAAGCACAATTCGTCTTTAAGTAATTGCTTTCAAAGGTATCTTCCGGTATACGATCTGATCTGGAATAGCGACGACGGTAATACCTACAACTTCAAAAATCAATGATCCGAGCAAAGTATCTCGAGCTTTATCTCTTAAGAGCAAAGACGTTTGTATCAAAAATCGCCTTTAATTCGAAATTGCAATACTCGAGTAATTAAAGTATAGTTTACATGAGCAAAAATGTAATATCATAAAGGATTTATTATGTAATGTGTAATAAAACAATTATTCAATTTTGTTAATTTTATATATATACTTGTAATTATAAAAAATATTTTTATACTGACCGAACGAAAAAATATGCGAAGCGTATTTTCACTCCACGCGAAACGAAACGCTTTTCCGGTACATAAGCCTGCTGTATCTCGCGAAAAAAAATTAACTGCACTACATTACGCTCGTTAACTTGTCGAGAGCGAGAGTAAAGAGAATACCGTCGATTGTATAAAGAAGTGCCCTCCACGCGGAATCGATCCGAAAATTCTCGCCGATACCGAGTTTAGTCCGCGCCAGAATTGGTTTCGGACTTTTTCTCAACGAGCCAACGAGCCTTTTCTCTCGTTTTTTATTATGCTCTCGCGTTTCGATTTCCTATGCCGTGCTTTCCGCCAACTCAACAACAAACAAACGCTAACAATCGTTAAGGCCGATAATTATACGTGAAATTTTATGAACTTTATTTTAATTACTACTAGAAAATTTATCAGAATAAAACGAAAGAAATAATAATAAAAAGAAATAAAAATTAAACTAACAAAACCAATCGCTTTTTCGAAACAAAAAGAATTGAAGTTTTTTATACTTCAAAAGTCTTATATATAATAAATTGCATAAAATTTTCAATTTACAAAACGACATAGAGAACGGCTGCCCTTTATATAATGCACTTTTTTCAAATCTCTATATGGTTTATCTTGGGACTCTCCGTGATCCCAAAATGCATTATCTTGCAACAGAATAACGTTAGGGACTACCTTTCTGAATTTCAATGTCGAAGGGATAATGGATAAAGTGAAGTACTCGATCCAGGAATAAGAATAAATTACTTTCATGTTGAGCGTAAAGGGACCCCCAATTTAACATTTGTTAGAGGCTTGTTCATATATTGCATTATTTATTCCCGTGCGTCTGTTTATCTGCATGACAAATTTTATGAAAATTATGTAAAATATTTTGTAAATGTTTGCGCACACGCCGCGTATATAATAGTAAAACAAGGAAATATTTTGCTCATTTTCTTGTCAATTTTGCCAAAATTTAAATTATAATCTGTTTCAAAATCGCATTTATTTTGCAAAGAATGCAATACGAAATCAAAAATTATATTCTATATAACTATATTGATTTTACCATCGCGTTTCCGCCTTCTAGTTTTAGTTACTGTCTAGACGAATGTCTCTCTCCTTTCTCTCTAGCATGTCACAAAGATTCACGAGTTTCCTGCACACAAAGCGAACAAAAGACATAGATAAAATGAGATGCGACATAAATCCATTTCATGTCAACCGAGACCAATCAATGTTTTATAGATAAATCTATCTTTCCGACAATCGAATGCATTTAATTTCTATAAAATATATTGAAGTGTATGTATGTATATATATATATATATGTGCTAAATAGAAAAAAACGCGTGTCATGGCATGCAAATATTTACGAAATATGTATGTCAAATACGTACCATCTTACATATCGCAGATTGGTTTTGAGTGATTTTGTATTATAACGTCATTCACTACTGTACATTATAGGAAATTAATAGATTTCGTGATTGCAACTGTTCGGCGAAGCGAACAGATTGGTAGATGAAGGTACTGTTGCCGCAAAAGGGAAGCCTGGTTCAACCAACGTTCCGATGATGCCTTTATCGGGCGCTGACAATCACCGCGAAAGGTTCAAAGCTGATCGTAAAGTTCCAATTAAAGGAGAAGAGTCTCTATGGATAAGTATGATCGGGCATTATTACAAAGACGATAAACACGCACTCGATCTAGAAGATTTACCTTTGTTATACTGCCAACGCAAATTCTTCGGGTTTTATTAACATTCTTTAGAAGATCCATCTCCTCCATTTTCAACGTTTTATGCTCAAAGTCTTTTTACCAAATATATATAAACCTCTCATCGTGGCAATTACGTTATTGATAAATGAAAATTGCATGTATCGATTGCCAGTTATTTATTATTTCTGAAAGCGATTTTTATTATGACAAAAGTAACGCTCTGACAATCATAATCCACGAGTATATTTTGAAAATTTATCTTTAAATAAAAATGCATTTAATAAATATTATTTCCTATGTGGACACAAAACGCTCTTAAAAATATCCTTTATTTTGCGATTATTTCGAGTATTTGTTGTAGCTTGGTAAAAGGTTCGAGAGAGAAAGAAACCATAATTCCCACGCTATGAAGAAAATTATTTGCGGCATAAATAAGCGAGCTCGCGAAAGAGTAGATCGTATAACACATCGATGCATTGCATCTTCGAATACGTGCGTATCCGGCGCGAGCCTTTACTCGGGATCGTTTCGGGCGATAATACGTTAACGGACGATTTAACGCTTACCCGCACATTATTTACCGTACGCGCGCGGTAATGTGCCGAGAGGTTATACGAGGAAACTTTGGAGCCCCGGTCCCATTCCTCATAGGAAACGAGAACTGCGCGAAACGATAGAATATTCCGTTTCGCCGCCTCGATAAATCCCACCATCTCGATTCTAAGTCGGCGAATTTTACGACGGTTACAGCCGATCGGATTATATCCTCCCCCTATTCGCAATCCGCGCCCGCGTGCGCTTTGCTCTGGCCATTCGTTTCGGTAAAAGAGAAGAAAAGCTCGAGTTTCCACGAGAGAAAATAATAATGAGTACGGGCGAAATAGGTCAAACCATTTGCTCGGTCCGCGAGGGGTCACACGGAATCAATAGGACTTTAATAAAGAACCCGGCAGTCCTTAACAAAGGCCTATTGTGCCGTTGTTATCTTGTAACACGATACCGTATCCTTTCAGAATCCGGAGATGCCGTCCTTCCCTCCTCGAGCTTCCTTCCTACTCGACCGAGACGAGACGGACAGGTACGAGAGCCCGCACACACCTGAGGATCGAGTTATCCTTTAAATCTCGAAGAAAAGATATGATCCATATGTGAAATGGAGGAGCCTAGGTTCGTGAATCAGTATAAATGCAGGACGATCCTATTCGGAGAAACATGGATTCGTCAGTTAGAATATCCTCGTTACCGATAGCGCGAAAATAGCTCAAGGGCGAAATTGCATCCCGCAATCAGTGAATAAAAGTTTGATCTATACAGAGAGTGTGTATGTCAGTTTTGCTCGACATTGACGAGCGACCGTACGAAGAGAGAACGAGGAAAACATCAGTCCCTCGTATTACACCAGCGAAGGACACGCCGCTATACGATATGGCCGATGATAATACCCGCGGCCGTGGGCTAAAATCAAGCCTAAAAAATCAACGCGACCGGTATATATGCGCGCGTGCGTGATTGTGTGCGTGTGTATACTACGAAACATGACTCGCGGGAACGAGTGGTGGTGATCGTGCCGAATATAACGATTGCCGCCAAATTGCAGCGCCCCGTTCTACTTGCACGCGAACGACCGCGGGCACCGCAAAACCATAACACGACACCGTATAAAATACAGTACGATGCCGCCGCAGGCCGTCATCTGCCTGTGACGGCAACAACCTCTTCAAGCCGCCACCCCCGAAGCTGATTAATTGCTACACGTGTCCGTCGAGCGCGTGTTATTTTTCAGGGTAGCGAAACACCCCCGTTTAAGACCTCAAAAACGTTCGATCATTTAGAGATCGCTACCGAGATACAGTTCCTCTAGCCTGATACTATATTATAGCGGCATATCTATGAATCATGTGTATGCGTTTAACCCTAAAATCCTTGCGGGCTTGCTGATTTAATTTAAAATTTTTTGCACAAGGCTAAACTTGCGAATAAATTTTATAGCGACAAGTATACATTTTTAACATTAATTTTTTTAAGATTAAAAAGCTCAAAATTTTCCAGAACGATTATTATACGTAAAAATTCATAAAATTACATTTTGGATAATCGCGACGGGAAAAGTGAAATATTTAAAATTCACTCGTATTCTCGCGTTGTCAACGCGTCGCTTTTCGCTCGCGGAGTCGAGTACTAATTTGCGAGAGCAAACACCGGGGCGTTTAATACGCGTCAGTACTTTCGTCCGCTGACTTTATACGCTTCACTTTTCCCCTCGTTCGACGAAGCGCGCGCGAAAGGGTCGCGCGAGAATGCAAACGCAACGGCCACGGCCGAAAAGGGCGGTCCAGGAGGAAGGCTTCGCACGTTTATCAGCATCGACGGCGTGTGTCCCCTTCGTCGATTCCCCGGGTGCAATATCGCCCGCCCGTCGCGCGTTTCCTCGGCATGGAAACGCTGAAAGCCCGATAACGTCACGACAGAAGCGGAAGGCGTCTCCTCTCCGCCCTCGGTGACGGGCACCCCGTACGCTTTGTTATTTCTCCTACCGCCTTTTTTTTTTTTTTTTTTTTTTACTTCTTCCTCCGTGAAAATATTACGAGCTCGACTGCATCGGTTGGTAGCTATGTCGCCATCGTCATCGCCGCACCGGGGTGAATAAATTTAAGGAAATTGTTTCTACCGGGTAGAGCGAGGGCAACGTGGATGAGAAAGTGTCTCGCAACTAATATGCGAACCGTGTCCTTGCGGTCGTCGAGCTTGTCTTAACGGCTGGTAGATCTTGAAAATTGGATCCGCCTCGATCGACCGTTCGTAATCACGAAATCTTGTCGGACTAACTCTCTCTTTCTCTCGCTCTGACGTCGGGAAGATTGGACGAACAAGCTGGTTAAGCTTTCGCAATGTTGACTATTTATGTCTCCTACCGATGTCATTAGATGCGCGTACGTAATAAGCTGTGTGCATGTTCGCATTTCGAGATACGTAAATGTGGCTAGTTCGCCTTAATAAGCACGTTATGCGAATTGATTTCAACCGTGTTCTCTTTTACGGATATTATCATACGCACGCTGCGGCAAATTAGGCATTGAAATAAAAGCTATTTTAATGCGCGACACAGAAATATATTTATTTAAGATCACTCTTTTACATATAATAATCAGAGTGTCTACCCAACTCTTATAAAAAAATTTCGTGATCTTCCAGATATTTTTGTTCAAAATTCCAGGCAAAGAGAATATTTGAAAGATTTTTTGGTGCAATTTTCTAAAATAAATTTTTTTATTGTATGCATTTTCTAATGCTTTTCATTCATGCAAAGGAAAAACACAAAGTTACTTAAGTTTCAAGTACTAGATTTACAAATATATTGAAAAACAATTGAATAATTTTCGTTAAGATAAAAATTGTTAATTTGCATAACATTTTCATTTTTTATCATTAAAAATTAAAATAAAAAATATGTACTGCATATTCAATATTTTGTTAAAACATATAACTCACAACGGATTGGTTTATTGGCAAATTGTCTAGTGCTTATAATATAAAAGTAAAATTATCAAAGAGAGAATTTTTTTAAAAAATTTCTGAATTCCAATAAAATTCCATAATAATTCCCTGATTTCTCCTGGCACAAAAAGATTTCCTAAAGATTCCAAATTTTCCATATTTTTCCAGGGAGTACCTCCCTAAATAATTTATAACCGTTCGCACTGTATCATGATATCAAATATGAACTAACCACTACAAATTACGTGAAGATAGATAGATGCATAGATAATTGACAGATACTTATTTCTGTTACTTTATCAATCTCCGATCATCATTTTAATATGTCCGCAACACGTCTTCCGAGAAAGATTCAATCACCGTTCATGAACGGTCCATCTTTCAGGCCCTCAGCGCACAGCACTGACCCATAGGGCCATCACAGCGACGTCGCTCGGTAATTTTCTTCGCGGTCTGCTTACCGTGCAATCGAGTCGGTCAAAGGCGATACCCATCGGCCGCCAATATAATTACTGGCCGCGTCGTGCGCCGCGTCGCGTTTCGCCTCGCCTCGCCTATCGCATGCGCAGCCTCACATACGTGCTAGCCGCACGTTGCGTTTGAAGTCCGTTCGGGATTGCCATTAGCCTCGCCGACCGATACAAGGGATCTCACCCCGTAAAGAGAAACGCCACCGAGAGCGACCGACCGGTAGATTGGTGTACGGCGGGGTGACCGGTTATTGAAATTCTAAAATGATTTTATACCAAGTGACAGGTAATAACCGATGCTTTACGGGCGACCTAGCGAACGAGTGAGCGAGTGCGTTAACGCTGTGAATATTTAATCCCGCGAATCAGGCCCACGTCTTTGCCTTTTAACGTAACTTGGTTGATTGAGTGCGTTTCGAGGCATTGACGAGCTTGAAAGACGGGCATTAACGAGCATTAACGATAAACGTGTCTGCTTGCTGCCTGCTTGCCTAGCATGGCGATAAAATTTTTTTGAAGGAGGATTTTCTCATTGAGAATATCGATTAATGAACTACCGATTACGTGAAATATTTATCGGATAAAATCACTCGATTCAAAAGCAGTGACAATAATTTTTTTTTTGTTTAGGGTATTTATTATAAATTTATTATAAATTTTTTTTTCTAGTGAAGACTATTATTTTTTTATTGTTCAGCATTTCAGTCGTCAAGTTTTTACAATTCATCATATACACCAAAATAAAATAAGAGTATAGGTAAAATTTGAATGCAAAAGGATGGAAATTTTAAAATATTTAATAAAAGTATATATATAATTTCTGAATCAACTTAATTAAATATTACTTCAACTATTGACATACTATTATGTGTGTGTCACTTGTTATAAAGATAAAAGTAGATGCTCGAGATACGTACTCGCGTAAAGGTGCCATTATATGGCAGCATCGAGCATCGAGCGTCTGCGCAGAAATTATTGCGCAGGAATCTGAATGAAATAGATTCCAGCTTCTAATCTAAATGAGATAGATTCCAGCTTCTTGCGGCTAATAGCGTGATGAGTGATATGAATTCGGTCGAGATAAAAAAAATTATGTTCTGATACACATTACTAATACTGAAAATTGATATTTATTTACATTATACACAATAGATATTATTATTATTAAACAAAATATGTATAAAACGTTACTATCCCCCAGCAAAATATTAAAATCTAATCAACCCATACAGCACAGAACGTTGCAGCAATGTTACTACAATGTTGCAATGTTGCTGCAACGTTCTGTGCTGTATGGGAAGGATTATGGGATATAATTTTCATTTTCTTTCCTGCATGTTTATAACATATACTGCTCCTTTAAATCATTTCCTACTTTTAACAATAGTTTTTCAAACTGTGTCGTTTTGTCATTTGTGAATCCCTTTTTGTGTCTTATTTATTTGAATATTTCAACCATCCAAAATCTTTTGCCGCATTTGTATTTTAATTTTATTTTAATTTACATTGCCAGAGTAGTAACGTTTCATAATATATCTTTGATTAATAATAACACACACACACACACATCTGTTATATAATAAAATAAATGAAATATAATTCTGGGCAACAATATTCTGCGCAGACGCTTAACGCTCGACGCTTGACGCTGCCATGTAAAGGCACCTTTACAGAGCCGTCTCTTATCCGTGTAAACAAGATAAAAGCAGTCTACATTTTCTAATTACGGAGCGTCGGCGTAAACGTCAAATCGGAGCGCAATGGTTTAATCAGAACGTCGAATCTCGCCCGTACGCGATACCGGACGCATTATCTTCATGCACGCTCCAGAGGAAATGGAGAACAGAGGGAAAGAAACGGACAAAAAGCGACGGGACGGAGAGGGAGGGTGACGCGCGTAACCAGCGACCCGTCAAAAATGTGGGACAGAACTCTCGCCGGTCCCTCTTTATTTTTTTTTTCCACTGCAAATAGCCCGCATGCATCACGCGGATCCTGGGCTCCCGTTTACAAGGGAACCAGAGTTCTGGAAATGATGGCCTCCGCGGAGAAGGAGAAAAGCAGAAGCGCGTGTATTGCGGAGAGGATATATACGCATATAATGCTATTTATTCTTCCGTTTCTGTCTGCAGAAGCATCCATCCTCCCCTTCAACTCTCTATCGAGAAAAACCCTCACCTCTTTTTCTTTGCTTCTCTAAATCCGAGTCGTTCGTTCTCTTTTTCTTTCCCCTCTCTCTTTTTCTCTCTTCCCTCTGGTGTATCTGCGATATATATCAAGGGGGTCTCGTCACCCTGACCCAGAAATACACTTGGAGATGCCCCCAAAGTCGCCGGATAAGAAGGTTAGCTACCTCCAAGAATTGATTCGATCGCGGTACCAAACATTGCGACGCACCCTCGCATAAATTGCGGTTAAAATCAGGAAAGGAAAAAAGGAAAATCGAAAAGAAACCTCTTTTAACGCTTCTTAAAGTCATAATAATGTCAGCTGATGGCAGTAACCGTCGTTAAGGATCGCGTTCTCGTTGAAAGACGTTTACGAAGAATGCAATTTACGCGATGTCATCGCGTTTCGTTTTAAATCGCGATGCAAAAGCATACATGAAGTATGACGCCCCGGGGCTGCCTTACTCTCATCCCGGAGGAATTGCAAGTATGAGCTCTCTGCGAGATGGATATTAATAGTGTCTTGCGAACGTCAATGACCGAAGAGAGAGCGAGAGAGAGAGGGAGAGAGTTTACCACAGAAAATAATTCCGCTCTTATTAGGATAAATTTCAGTGAAACGATGTGCCGACACGAATACAACGGAGACACGTTCCAGCACTTTAAGAATTGTTTGTTCAAGATTCCGTCTCTCTCTCTCTCTTCCTCTTTCCTCGGCGCATAAATTTTAATTCGCCGCTGGGGTAGATATTGCTATGGGAAAACTTCAGCAGTCCCGCCTTTCCACTCTGATTGTAATGTCGTTTCCGGTAAAATTGTTTGGTGAAACCGCCTCTTTACGACTCCCTTAATACCTCAAATTATTTTCGAATTTACGATCGCATCTCTTAAAGCATCCTTTACTACTTTTACACCCGAAAAGTTTTTATTGTTTGTCAACGTATTTTTCGCTTTGAATTCTATTTCCAATATCTCATAAAAAGCTTTACATTGTCTCTAGAATTACTTTACAGACATTATAATCATAATAGAGTTAAATATAAAAATTTAAAAAGCTAGTTTTATATCATATATATTGTATATTAAAATTTTATTTCATACATCTTTCTCAACCGAGCATTAGATTTGATATAATAAAATAACAACCACGTGCCATATGCTGTTATATTCAATGTGAAATAGATAATATTAGCTTATGTATAAAAAATATTAAGACTCAACGAGAAATTTGCATCATTTTTTAATGTTAAAAAACACACACAAAGATCTGCGAATCCAAACGAGAAAAATCATATGTATTGTCTTACAAGAATGACTTTTCGCATTCGTCTACGACGTCGATGATATCGGCTATCATCGTCACAGACGTCGATATCGGCTATCATCGTCAGAGCCGTCGTAAGGCGCCGCTTCGGCAAGTGAAGAAAACGAAAACGTCGCGATTCTTATCGCCGCGATTCAAAACACCACGTGGAACGATAGTTCGATAGTTCGAGAATTCGAACGAGAGAGAAAAATGTTAAAAGGGAAAACTTGCTGGGGTAGCTTTCAAGTTGTGAGTACAGTGGGGGAGAATTATAAAAGACGGCACTCAGGCGGCATTGGCGTTCCTTCAATCGAAAAATATTTTTCCAAGCGTCTCCTCTAAATTATTCGCGCACCTCGTCCGGCGCCGAAAGTATTTTTCTATAGAACTCATTATCGACAAAATCGCCAGTGCGAAAAAAAGCGTCGGCGAGAACGACGAGAGAAAACGATTCAAGTATGAAGTATTAATAGTCGATGCTCACGAAAACGCGATTGGGCTCAAATCCACGAAAAGTTTTCTGCCGACACTTGCGATAAAGGCGTTCGTCGCACGACGATTGGCGATGATTTCTTAAATGCGATAAGAAGTTTCTCAATCGAATTACTGGCATATTGCCCGATGTTTCTCTTGTTCAGATCCCCTTAGCCTCTCTTCTACTTCCGACTATATCTTTCTATATTTATAATATAGCCATTGCACGTAATAAAAAATAGATACCGCCAGCTGAACTTTTTTTTGCTACGGGAATATTCTCGAATATCGTCGAATTAATCTCGAGATTCTCTGAGCGAAAAAAAAAAGAAAAGAACCGAAGATATCGAACTTTATCGCTATGGAAAATAAATTCAGTTTAATACTAAAGTGCAATCTACAGTCTACCTCGAAGAACAAAAGCCAAGACAAAGCTCAAGACACTTGATATAAATCAACTGTGCTCTCGATGCGACTTCAAGATCGGCAAGGAAATGAAAGAGGGGAGGGAGAGTGCGTGAGAACGACCGATATTGATTTTCCATTTCTTAAGCCTAGACCATTGTAAGGTAGTAGTCTATCGTCAGTGCGTGCAGCGAGAAAAAAAGAAACCACCGATACCACCCTCGTCCTTTCGTCTCCGTCCCCTTCCCCCCTGCCCCTAGCACGGACCATTACTTCGCCGTAACCCTTCTTTAAGCGCGGTTTGCCTGCAGACCTCCAGACTCGGTCACGCCCAGCGCTATCTTAACGCCCGTTTTCGGGGTTTCGGTATTTTTAGCGCGCCACGAACACACGGATAATATACCTGAGGAGAGAACGCGGTCTCGGGCTGATCTATGGTTTCGAGGAACGAGATAAGAGGAGAGGCAAGGGACTACCGGCGGTCGCGGGACGAAGATTCCAACGGTATAAAGATAGTCATCTCTCTCGCGCAAGTCGACCTTAACGCGGTTTCACATTGCGCCAAATACTCAGGCACGCACTACAGGCGCGAATGGTACTTTCCGTAACGCGTCCGTCTTATGCCCATCTCTTATATAGTTTCGCGCACGATATTTAGGCGTGCCTCGATGCCATCGAGTTATCTCCTTGTTCGTTGCTAGACACGCGTTACCTCGCTAAGTATACGTTTGCAGTAAGGCCGCGTCTACGTTGCGTGCCAAAATCTCTAGTTTTACTTCTCGCGATCGCGTTTTGATAACATGTATTGTTATCTTTTATCTTAGGTAGTAAAATCTATAATAGCGTGACTGCTATTAGCACCTTTTGCGGTAATTTAACTGTATTAAATACCGTGTTTTGTATTCTCATATATTTGATATATTCAATTCTTTCTATACGAAAATTTTTTAAATATCAGAATATTGTCAAATTTTTTTTTTCTATTCAAGTTATTTGTAAGTGACATTTTAAATTAAAACCATCCATTATACATTACAGTACGTACATGCCATTTTTATTTCGAGGTGTAAAGTAGCAGAGAACAATATTACAAATTTTGCATTCAAAGGAAACACGTTGCACAAAGTTAAACAAATATGTCGCTCTCAAATGTCGGGCGTAAAGACAATATGGGTGATTCTTTGCCGTAACTCGCACTAGACGACAACAGAGAATCAAGCCGTAAAACGAGCTTACACGCGCATAAACATTTCGTCGCGCGGTTTTCGCGAGATGAGGCACAGTTCAAACGATCTTTCGTGCCACGATCGTACACGCGCACGCATACACACGAGGCCGAGAAATCTCTCCCTAGCAGCAAGAAATCGCGGTAACAAACGCGAGCAGCCACTTCGGTGATTTACGAGGGCGTTCAACGTGCCAGGCTGGTAATGGGCCAGATAGACCAGACCGCGGCCGGGCTCAAAGTCTGGCGTCGCGCGACCGTGAAACGCCCAACGGGCCCGCTTGAAAAACCGCCACGAAGGAGAGCACGTCGCTATCGGTCTTACCACGCTCGAACGAGTTCGCGCATCCTGTTTGGCCGCACGTGGGAGCGCACATACGGGCTATCCTAAAAGAGATATATACACCACGCACAACGGCGAGTTTCCATTCTTGACACAATTCGAACATCATTTTTAATTCTTCTTTCATCTCTTTCACAGAATCAGAACGTAGGTATTTGTACGCTATATATTATTTTTCAAATTATTATACAGGTTGTCTCTCTATTCAAATCTTGTAATAAAATTCCATGAAAATGCCCGGATCTTTCAGGTATTTTTATTCAAAATTCCATGTAAAGAGAATATTTAAAAAATTTTTTGGTGCGATTTCTTAAAATAAGTTTTTTTATTATACGCGTTTTCTAATGCTTTTAACCAAGCTTTTAACTCATACGAAGGAAAAATACAAAGCCACTTAAGTTTCAAATGCTAGATTTACAAATGTACTAAAAAAAAACTGAATAGCTTTCGTTAAGATAAAAATATATATTTTTAATTTGCATAACACAATTTCACTTTTTATCACTAAAAATTGAAATAGAGAATATATATTATATATTCAATATTATATTAAGATACTAAATATATGAATAGAGATAGATATATATTTATAATACAATATATTTTAAATACATAATTCATAACTTGCTTTATTATCGAATTGCCTACTGCTTACAATGAGATCAAAATAATCAAAGAGAGAATTTTTTTTAATTTCCTGAGTCCTAATAAAATTCCATGAGAATTCCTTGATTTCTCCAGATAAAATAAATTCCCTGAAAATTCCATGTTTTCCATGCTTTTCCAGGGAGTAGACACCCTGTATATAAAAAGTAATATTAAGTAGTATAGATATTAATTACGAGATTACTGCCGTGTATTTTTAACATCAAGTAACGTATAAGTACGTCGACAGGATATCGTGATCAAAGTAATAATAATAATATTTAGTGATTTTTGTTGAGATGCGTAACACGTCACAGAGGCCTATAAAGTTCTTCGCGCGGCAGTCGATCATTATAGTGCTCGGTATACTTCATTTAACCCGCGCCCCATTATTATTCGTAATTTAAGTGTTAGTAATTCCCCTCCCTGCAAATTACGTAAAACTCGTTATTGCGATAGCAACTGCCGTAGGACGTAACAAAAGGAGGAATCTCGTAATTACCATTCTGAGAAGAAATTCCGCAGTATGAACTCCGATCGATCTTAGGTTCACGCTCGAATGAATCCGTGCTCGCGTCCGGTTCGTATGCGTCGTTGTCCCCGTCAAGAATATTCCTGCAAACGGCAGCGAAATATCGTAAAACCGTCGGTCCTCGATAATTAATAGCGTCGGTCACCATTATCGATGGGAAGTAATAAATAATTATTCTATTTCCAGGGACTGTTTATTACGGATCGTGACTCTTTATTGTCGATGCCACTCGATTGCACATTGTCCACGCGCCTTTCTATTGTCTCCGTCGCCATGCGCTGTCGGAACTTTGTAAAAGCGTAAAAATACAACGTCCGTTTCCTTTCCGCGCGTCCTTTCCTTTGAGGCTACTCGATAATTGACGATCGTTATCGCAATTTGCTCGTCGTATCGCGCCTCGTGAAAAAAATGTAACCAAATAATCGATAAAATATGCATGCCCTCATCGACTGCAAATCGTCACGTTCAAATGCATCCGAAGAAACGTTTTATTAAGTAAAAGAACATCGATACTGTTCCGATATCACCGATAATTAATCGTTTCCATGTATCTGGAGACAATTGGAATAGTAAAAATGATATAGGATTGTAGAATTAATTTATTAGCGCATATCTCTTGAAAACTCAAGATATGATAAAAATAGACTTTTAAGAATCTTTCTTAAGATCGTATTAGGGGAATTATAAAGAGGAAATTTTATTGGCGATAAATTACGCTCGTAGAATATTCCTGCCATTATCTATCGCCGATATCAAAGTTCGCGAGGAAATCAATGGCGAATAGATGAGCACAAAGCGCGGAGGGACTTACTATGCGGAGTTATAGCTTTTAGAGTTTTAATTCGTCCTGCTAGAAAGAGAAGGAGAAATCTTCAATCACGATATTGCAAAATGAACGGTAGGATTTCGCCAAAAAAAAATGCTTTTGCCTTTAACTACATTTGTATCGAGAGAGAGAGAGGCAGAAAACGTGCGGAAAAAGGACCTGCATGAATATTCTTACATTTTATATCAATTGCATTGAATACGATTCTTTGTGCTTCTACGGGATTACACGAGTACATAGAATTTCCGCGGAGACGATCTCGTTATCGACTCGATAATCGTTGCTCAGAGTACCGCGGTACAAAGAGCGGAGCCGTGATCCTGAAAGATCATATACCCTTCTTCCCGGACTGCTTCCTCGTTCCCGTTCTAAGTGCCCGTTCATTAAAAATAACGAAGGTCGACTGCCGACAGGAAAGCGGGCTCAATAATTGAATTTCCAATACCTATTTACCTTTGCAGAGTAAGAGAGGGCAAGAAAAAGAGAAAGAGAGAAAGAGATCGCGCCACAGCTTATCCCCGAAGGTCTTGCAAAGCCTCATCACGCAATTACTTGCTACGATTTAAACGGAGACGAGCACGAGCTTCCTACGAAGACTTCTCTCCCAGACGGAAGACGGAAATTCGCGGAGTACTGTACGTGAAGATAGTGAAAACGCCGAAAATGTATCACCGCCATCCTCTGTGACCGCACGCGAGCTTTAACGTAGAGCACTTAATGGAAAACCCCTCGGGTCGTGCTTCAGAATAGGCGGGCGTTGCTGTGACCGTCTAACCATCGCGTATATTTTTCTTCGTACGGGAGGAAAGAGCTCCGTGACCGCCCCTCGTTTAAGAGACGCGCGAAGGGAAGGAAACGGAATTGGAGGCAGAATAGAAAGGAAATAAGAACGCACTAGAGGTACCGACGATTACGGGGAAAAAAATAGCGCGCGCAACGCCCAACGGGAATGGCTATAAGGGTGGACCTTAAACCGAGAGGCACGTCCTATCCCCGGTGGAATTTAATTTCGACGTTTTAAGAGGACCTTCCCTCCTGCTCGCCAGCGTTCGCCTGTCGATAGACGAAAGAAGTTTATTGACCTATCCACGGTAAAACCCGCGAAAAGTAGCTCCTGTTTACTACCTCGCGTCATCTAGCGCTCATTCTCGCACATACACACATACACGTACACAAATACAGATCCGTCCCTCTCACCCTCAACCCCGAATCACGATCCTCTCTCCGCCCGGATGATTCAGGCGCGCGACGTCGAAGGCAAACTCGAAGACCAATCGATTAATGAAGGTAAATTAGCTCATCCGATCCATTAGCATTCGTTATCGTCAATCGACCGGCTTGTCCCCCCATTCCGCCCCCTTGTTCGTCCGTTTGCCCACCGCCCGACCCGCATGACGTGTAACCCGAGATCGTTGGGAACCTTCGCCGAGTCTACGTCGCGCGCGATTCTTTTCAAATTATACCTATATAATATTATCGCGACAAGCAGCAACACGCATACATATACATGCCACGACCGCAGTTACGTTGCATAACGCAGGAGCCACTCGGTTTCAATAACCGCGCCACTGAAGGCCCCTTTCAGAGAGCTCTCTCTCTCTCTCTCTCTCTCTCTTTCTGCCTCTCACTTTCTCTCTCTCTCTCTCATAGTACACTATACACAATCGTGCTCCCGGGATCGAACCTGCTGCTCCCATTGTCGGAGATGGTCATCGTCGCTTTCGCACCACGCACAGGTCGGAATTGACAAAGAGCCGGGGAGCAAAATAGAGCGCAGACTCTCTCTAGCGATCCCTTCATCTTGACTCCGAGGGCTTCGACAATCTAATTCAACTAAACTCGCCTTAGCGAGACGCTATCTCTTTCTAGATTATGATTTTATTCATAATATAAAAAGCATGGAATATACATTTGTAACCTATATTTATGATTCAGAATTTTTGCTTAAAAATTTAATTAACCTTCGTTAATGCTGACAAACGTCGGTCCGGTCAGCTTTATTTCAAGAAGCTAAGAACTTTATTCGCGAGGGGAACGGATTCTTGAATCATGAACGCGTCGACTAAAGCATTAAAGAATTTTACGCGTAATTTAAAAGGAGTAAGATTTATTAACGACAGAAGGAGTACGCGCGCCGCGCGCCGCGCGCGCGCGCGTTCTTGCTTAATAATTTATAATACTCTTCTACGTCTGTTACCTGTCAGTTCGTTGTTATGCTGCAATTTGTTGGATAAAGGAAAATTATCCTTTTTCAAAAAATATCGTTCGTTTAAAGAATGATAAAAAAATATAATATATAAAATTTTTTTCCATACATTTTTTGCATTTTTTCGTAAAAATGTGCACTCATCTCTCGACTTATACATTCAAAAAGTTTTCCGGACAAATTCGAATTCTGAGATATAAATTACATAAAATAGCCAAATTTAAATAAAACACGTGCAAAATAACACATTATTTTAATAATTATTCACGTTATTCAAATAATTTTTAAAAAACTTTTAACTATACAAGAAAAAGATATCTCGTAAATCAAAAGATTGATGCATTTTTATATGTAACAGAATTGTAAATTCGCGCAACATTGTCGGTTTATGTGTAAGCGTTTTCCGATACAAACGAATCAATACTCGTCTCTGTCTCACTCTCTCTCTCTCTCTCATGTGAAATGATAAAAATAATATAATGCCACGAAGGAGAAACGTCAAAAAATAAAATTTCGTGAATTTGTATAAATAAAGAAAAAGATATGCCCGTAACTCGTGATTCATAGCGCCGATTTAAACAAAGAAATAAGTCTACGTTGCTCACAACGTACGTCTCGGAAATCAATGTGTATCCAGGATTCGAGCAAAAGAATTTTACCTATAAACCACAGGCTTTATCACGCCGTTTCTAGAAAAACGATTGCGCACGCTGAATACTGACTCACCGAAATCGTAGTATCGAGGGCGGAAAGCCGTCGAGTTGGGTGAAAGAAAGGGAACGAAAAAATCTCGGGACACTTTTCTTCTTAACGCGGGGTTAGGTGAAAGCGAGAGGTCGAACGAGAAAGCGGAAAGGAAATGTGGAGGGATAGAATGAGACGAAACGTACAAATAAACGTAGAAAAGATAGGGGAAGGAAAGGGAGATAGAAAGAGAGAGAACCTTCTTTAATCGAACGCACGTCGAATCGATTGGCAACCGGCGAGGGTTTGGCGGAGGGGGTGGAAAAAAAAAGAACTACTACGGAGGCAGAGCAGCGCACCGGGCTCGTCGTCGAAGGGAAAGATCCGGTTACAGATGGCATAAAACGACTGGCAGCTTTGCATTAGCTTCGGTAATGGCGTACGTGACCGCGAGCTTAATATTCCCGACGATCGTGCACTTTGCCGCTACTCTTTCACGCCATTTCTTCGCGCTATCTTAACCGCTATCACGTTCGCAGTCGCAACTGGACACGAATTTATCTCCCGTTGTTAGAGCCCGTACCATGATAATCGCCGGACATTGCGCCAAAAATAAGAGAAAAATATGTGACAGCTTCATTTTAGATTTACATATCTATTATATTAATCTGTAAATTTTTAATCGTAATATATAGATAAACTCTGTATTCGACACACACGCACAATACATATTCAGAGTTTTTATACTAAAAAAAAAAAAAAAAAAAAAAAAAAAGAAAGAAA
The DNA here is from genome assembly GCF_003651465.1 of Formica exsecta. Taxonomy (NCBI): domain Eukaryota; kingdom Metazoa; phylum Arthropoda; class Insecta; order Hymenoptera; family Formicidae; genus Formica; species Formica exsecta. The sequence continues at coordinate 245,491 of NW_021849015.1, read as the reverse complement.
TTAAAATTGTATCTCCCTCGGATTCTTAAATTTTTATCGTATCTCATATTCCTACGTTCGTGCGCATCACGGACGAATTAATAGGAAATCGACCCGATATTCACTGCCACCACCATCTCCGCTTCGGCACGGATAGTCGGCGGTCGCTGATCGGAGATGGCAGCGTATCGGATTGTGTATGCGCGCGCGCGTGCGATACGAATTTATATTCGTGTAAAATTAAATCACATAGGCGAGCGGCGGCGACGCGGCTCCCGGTCGCGCTCATATGCATAAAGAACCGATATTGTGTGGCCCGGGTCCTATCTCCCGTTCTGCAACATTAGCGGACGCCGCACGCAATCCAGTTGATTATCTTTTAATTAAATGTTTGCGTTTTATCGGCTCCCGTCCCGACCTCGGCGTTGCACGCGGCAGCTGCAACCGGCCGAATCTCCATCGTGCTCGCGGAACAAGCCCCGACCGTCCCCCCAACGGTCCACCACCCCCAGCTGCCGGCACCCATCAGCCGGGAAGGGATGGCACGACGTGTCACACGGCTAACTCAATTATACTCGGTAGCGAGAGTGAGAGAAGGTAGGGTATATTTGCACACGCGCGCGCCTGCGTCGCGATTTTAATCGCGGCGCAGGAAAACGAGTTTAGCCATTCGGCGAAGCTGATAAATGCTTATCTGGACGCGGCATTTTGATCACCGAGAAGCGCTCTAATTGCTGGATATGAAATATTCGACATTCGCCGAAGTGATCGCGCGCGAGATTGCAGTATTTAATCGAATGTTCGCGGTGGCAGTTCGCCAAGGGAATTTATGAATATGAAATAACGGGAACTGTGTCTATTTTTTTCATCGGATAATGTAATGACTACACGGCACATATTTGTCATATTATATATGTGTATATTTTAAAAAATTAAAAGATATTACGGGGAATATTTCGAGATATAAAATATATAACCGCAAACGCGAATAAATTTTCAATGCCATAAATTTCTACCGTATTTCCAAAATCATCCGAGGTTCATGATGCGCGTTTTGAAGCGTGCCTTAGATCGATCGTATAAATTTCAGGATAAACAGCACACCGCTGCCTCCGTATGCGACAATACTATCTATCTTCCGCATAGTCACATTCCGTTCGATCCAGCGGATCCATTGTTTCGCGAACGGTCCATAACAGCATCGCGTAATCCGGAACCGCATCAGGATTTCGCACAGACGATTCTCGCATGAGCGGCAGCAACTAGTAACAAGCAGTGATGGACGTTTCGACTAAGGCTTCTTCCTCGTACAATTGCAATATAGAGCACTCGCGGACGCACTCTCAGAGACGGTGCGCGTCTCGTAAAGTTCGTAAGAAAGACATAAAGTTAGTCCGCTGGCGTCGTAAACACGTCGTAGGGAGATCGGAATTGATACTTTACGCTCGAACCACGCGCAATAAATGTACGTGCTCGAAAATTTCTCTCGAGGGAGTGCGCATTGCCGAGTGAACGATCTCTCTCAGCTGATCGGGTAAAATATCGTGTGCCTCAAAAAGTTTCATCTTTTGATTAATATGTCCATCCATAGGTACCATTGTCGACAAGTGTTACAAAAAGTATGAAACACGAGATCTTACGTTCAAGAGGATTTTCGACGATCAAAAAGTCAAGAAAGAAATATCCAGATAGCTTTTAATTTACGTACGCGAGAATGAAGATAATGAACCTTGAAACAAAGTGTATTAACCCGTCGGTTTCGGCATGTTACACAATTCGATCTCACTTGTTTCATGCGTACGAATAATACGGCGTATCGTTGATTAATTCTGCAATCTTGAAAGCTGCTCTTGTACCAGTAATTAAGCCGTAAAATTAAACTTCAGTCGAGAGTGTAACATGTAATACTTTAACGCACGCAATGCTACGCGTGAAATTTTTTTTCATCGTTGAAGTGGGCTCGCTTTTTCAAGTTTCAATGTGTCGCAAGTACCTAGCAATATACGATTTTTTTTTTGGCGTGACTACATTGTACAATTTTATATATCATGTCATATAAACGAATAAATAAGTTAGATTAATTACGAGAAAATATTTTCAAATATCATGGTGATAAAGACAAATTTAGTACATTCGTTAAAAAAAAAAGACTATAATAATTAGATCATGAAATTAATTATATTGTAAGAACGCAGCTTTGTTCCCTAAATGAAAGTCATTATCGCGACTATTTTTCCGAATGAGAATTTTTTCCGCATGCCATATACATGAAAGAAGATGCCTTTCTTTCTTCTAGTAACTTCGCGTCATTGCATCTCTATGGGCAATAATGACTCGATAAATAGTCGGGCAATATTTTATCTCTATTTTACGAGCTACCATTTCCTTCGAAATAGCTGGATTCTCGGGGGAACCCGAAAACAAGGCGCTTGAATCCGAGACTTTCGCTTTGAGAAGCCGCTTGTAATTATCTCGAGGATTTCTTCGCAACGTCCCTCCCATCTTCGCGCGCCGCACATGTTTACGGATAAAACGTGCCTCGGAAGACATCCTATCCCGCCCTCCACTCGCTCTATTCCATTCCGCATTTTGAAAGGGCCAACAATGGTTTATTGTAACACGCTGGTTTACAATTACACGTATACGATCTCATTACGCGATCATAGCAAACGTCCATATATCATCTCTTTATTAAATCCGATAACAGCAAAAATTATATATAAAGAAGATTATAGAAAACCAAAGAAAAATTATTATAGTATAATATGTTTGAAAACTGTGCGTTTAATATTTTAGAGATTTTTAGAGATATTTTTAAACATATGTGTAAATCAATTATTAATTATACTATTTCGAATAATTTTGGCTTTAATATTATAATATAAAAAAAAAAAAAATTATTTTTTCAGCGTTTCGATTTATTAATAATCAAATCATTAAGTACACGAATTTCGTTATTAAAATTTATTTCTCGCGAGAAATCTCCAAGAGTAGCTGTCCATCTGAAGATACATATTTTAATACGACGTACTCCCGGTATATCACCGCATTTCCCATCGGACCAAATATTTTTCATTTCTTTTCGCCGACAACAAAGTACGATAAGAAAGATACCCGATTGCTCGTCAAAAAACAGACAGAAACGAGTCAGAACGATACTATAAGGCCGAGTTCCCCCAATGAATTATTAAACGAGAACCCTCGCTTCTAATGAAGCTATAAAACGACCAGAGAGCCACGGCAAAAGGCACAATGGCGGGAAGCGGAACGGAGCGACCGGAGGGGAGAGGGAGAAGAGACGTCAAGGGAACGAAAATGAGAATGAAAAGAATGTCGAAGTTCTTGAGCGAAACGCGGCTAAATTAGCGTCTCGCGAGAGTTTCGCCGATCCGGCGAGAAACGACGGCCAAAAAGAGCGAGACAAATTATTACAATGACGAATCGCGCGAAACAGCACGCCGCCGTTTCATTTACACGTACGCGATTCGTTAATGTCAACGGCTCCCCTTTGCCTGTTCGTGCACCGAGTAGTTTCCAACTGTGTTCACCTAATGGCAATGAGTCATCGGTCATTCCGCGTGCATATATTAATTTATGATTTAATCGCCGAAAAATCATGCGCGTTACGTAATTGTACCGATGTCATTGTTCACTGATTTTGATACAATTTCAAATTATAACAATATTATTTCAAATAATAATCCCTTTCTAAAAAAAGGCATGAAACCTCGAACTCGAATATATCGAAACGTTGAAACCTCTTTTCCGCGATGCTGATTGGCTGTCTCACTTGTGCGCTGCGACTTGCTTCATTCGTGTTATTTGCAACTGTCAAATCATGCGAATTTTGACAGTTTGACAATTTGTGAAAGAAAAAGTTAAAGTTAGGAAAGAAAAGTTAAAAAAATTGGGAAATGTCCATAAATAAAAGCGCGACGGCTGCGCGCGTTTGTGTTGTTCTAGTCCCTTTCTAAAAAAGGCATGGAACCTCGAACTCGAATATATCGAAACGTTGAAGCCTCTTTTCCGCGATGCTGATTGGCTGTCTCGCTTGTGCGCTGCGACTTGCTTCTTTCGTGTTATTTGCAATTGTCAAATCATGAGAATTTTGACAGTTTGACAATTCGTGAAAGAAAAAGTTAAAGTTAGGAAAGAAAAGTTAAAGAAATTGGAAAATGTCCATAAATAAAAGCGCGCGCGCAGCGCGCGTCTGTGTTATTCTAGTATAACAAATTATACAATAATGTGTATCATCGTCTTTTCTACATAAATTTAAAAAATAAGAAAATTGTCTATCTCTTTTCTCCGTCCATTGTTTTATATTATTTTTTAGATAATATAAAGAAATTTTATTGTTATCTATTTAGAAATCACGACGTTATATTTGCATATTGTAAAGACGGAGAAAAGAATATTTTCGTACAAATGTATATAAAATATATTCGGCTCACCACGATAGACGACTAGCAGTCCCCTGTTTCAGTAATCCATGATCCCTCGATCCTCTTAATGTTCTTCGATCCACTTACGATGCATTCAATTACACTCGCGAATAACACGGAACGCGTACATTTCTAAACAAACACTTCCGATAGAATATCCGCTACTAGATGGAAAAATACATTCGATCGCGATCATGTAGAGTTCGATCGTGACTGCGCGGATCAGCTGTCACATTGAAACGATCACATACTTTTCCGACGCCCGATTACACACTCGCGAATATTGCGAAACGAACGTAAATAAAGTTTTCCGACGAACAACGATTTGACAGAACGCGTTCGATATTGCGGTTATGTATGTCAAAAACCGTTCGATCGTGATCGCGCGGATCAGCTGATGCACTGAAATATCCGTATACTTTTTCGACACTTCCGACGCCCGATTACACACTCGCGAATATTGCGAAACGAACGTAAATAAAGTTTTCCGACGAACAACGATTTGACAGAACGCGTTCGATATTGCGGTTATATATGTCAAAAACCGTTCGATCGTGATCGCGCGGATCAGCTGATACACTGAAATATCCGTATACTTTTTCGACACTCCCGACGTGCGATTACATACTCGCAAATAATGCGAAAGAATATAATTAAAGTTTTCCGACGGACAACGATTTGACGGAACGCGTTCGATATTGCGGTTATGTATGTCAAAAACCGTTCGATCGTGATCGCGCGGATCAGCTGATGCACTGAAATATCCGTATACTTTTTCGACACTTCCGACGCGCGATTACACACTCGCGAATATTGCGAAACGAACGTAAATAAAGTTTTCCGACGAACAACGATTTGACAGAACGCGTTCGATATTGCGGTTATGTATGTCAAAAACCGTTCGATCGTGATCGCGCGGATCAGCTGACACCAACACACTGAACGCCCGTATACTTTTTCGACACTCCCGACGTGCGATTACATACTCGCAAATAATGCGAAAGAATATAATTAAAGTTTTCCGACGGACAACGATTTGACGGAACGCGTTCGATATTGCGGTTATGTTGTCGGAAAACGTTCGATCGTAATTGCGCGGATCACACTGACACACTGAAACGCCCGTATACTTTTTCGACACTCCCGACGGGCGGTTACACTCGAGAATGTAAACATAAATAAAGCCTTCCGACGAACAGCGATTCAAAAGAATGCGATCAATATTATGGTTATATATATCGGAAAATGTTCGATCGTGATCGCGCGGATCAGCTGAAACGCCCGTATATATTTTTCGGCACTCCCGGCGCGATCACACATTCGCGAATAATGTCACATAAACGTAAATAAAGTTTGCCGACGCCCGTATATTTTTTCCACACTCTTGACGTGCGATTACACTCGCGAATAATGTCACATAATACAGATGAAGTCTCTTGACGAACACCGATTTGACAGGATGCAATCGATATTATGGTTATGTATATCGGAAAACGATGATCGTGTTTGTACAGATTACCAACACACTGAAATGTCCGTAGACCTCCCGGGCATAGATAGCGCAGTTGGTGGGGAGAGTGAAACAAGGACACTCTGAGTCTCTGAGTTTCCTGTCTTACTAATGCTGCCTTTTTTATCTCTAATTGCAGGGCGCACTCTATCTTGAACTATATGCACCCGATACTCCCGGACACTTCGATTTGTGTGGAATGCTACCAAGCGTTCCACTACTGATTATTAAGGATGTGCCTACGTCACTGTCATGGCGGAGGAATTCACGAACTTTCGCGAATATCATGAAAAAGCCGTTAATTAGTTATGATCATTCCTCGATGTCCCCGATGATGCTCCTTTCGATGCGTTTCAATGCTTCTCGATGATTCAAATATTAGATAATACTCGGAACGCTCGGCGAACGAGCAAATCTTACGAAATATGTACGTGAAATACGCGTATTCAGAAAAATGGACTGTTCCAATAAAGGAGATGTATCGATGAACGAAGGCACGTACCGATCGCGATTACCGAGACTCACGATCGTCTCATCTCACGAGAAACGATCGCCCGTCGTCAAATTCGATACTTCCGATACTTATCGGCACGCAGGATTCGTCTGTACCGGGTAAAAAGACGCGAAAATACAGAGCGATCACGATCCGATTACACACCTCGACGATGCTCTGTGCGACTGGCGAAGGAGGAGGAGGGGGGTAGGAGGCTAACGGGCAACGGTCGCGAAAAATTTGATCACGTGATTGCACTCAACTTCACGCACTACGCGGGAAAAATTTTTTAAGCGTCGTCTCATAGTGCAATGTGTCTTGAATTATTTATTTAATTATGTAATTAAATGTAATATATATTATTTGGTTTGCTCGATATTAATTTTTATCAAACACTCGCGTGTCTAAATATGCTTAAATATGTATAATTGTTTTCATTGCGCATTTTTTATAGGAAAATATTTGCTAAGAAATTTTAAATTTTATTTTTCATTAATCAAAAAGACAAGAATTTATTTACCTAATTACTAATTAATATACTAATGGATATCTATTATTTATTATGGATATCTCTATTATCTTTTATCTATTTCTTTGTAAATTTTCAGAATAAAGGTGGATTCTCTTAACTCACATACGCATATTTATATATACATATGCAATATGTTAGTAATAAAAATTATTATATGTATATATTATAATCGATAAACGTATTAATACTATGTCGCGATATAACATATTAATATTACATTTAATAAAAACTAGCATTCAAATAATGTATTCTAACAGCATCTAATTCTCACTCAAAGAGCTACTTTCGAATGCATTTCATCTAGATTACATATCTTGATTAAAAAGAATTAGCAATGTTCATCAATCAAAAGAGATGATAAAAAAATTATATTATGTTCTGCTAATATTATATTTAATTATAATGAATCAAATGCTGTCAAGCTAAAAATAATTGTCGAATCAACAGCGCGATACGTTTGAACGGAATCTTCAAGCGTGAATACATTCACACGTATAATAACTCCGAGTATAAAAACGCGGAATCTCGGAATCGGGTTACAGTAAATATTATTCTAACGGAATCGGAACTAAAAGTTGGTCGTGCATCGCGTGTGGTCTCGTCGGGAAATTTATGGTGCAGATATAAATGAGTGAGTATCAAAAGAACGGAATCAGTTACACTGTAATTAATATTATCGTTGTAATATCGGGAGTGCCGAGAAAAGTATCGGACGGTTGGTATATCATGCGTAAATATGGTACATCACGTCGATAATGCGAACACGTCTACCAAGTGAATATGGCGCTATAAAACTTCGAACATTATTAAAGTAAGCATTAATAAAATTACTAAAAAATTAAATAATATACTGAAAATATAGCTCGTAAATAAATATGTAGTACTGAGCTGAGGAAAACATCGAGCAACTCTAATATTATGCGGAAATATATTTTATCGATAGGGAGAATGTGCGACATTTCCGTGACCGTTGCTTAAATAATTGTTAAATATATTAATAAATTAATAGAATAATATATACCTAATGTATGTATATAACAGCCCTTACGTTTGTGATTTTCATATTCATAATTTTTACGAAATCTTTATTATTATTAACCTTATTAAATTATTTTCGGATACTTATCGCGATCGCGTTTAGGTGCGTTCTACAATAAGTCGTATGTCGTTAGTCGTAAGCAAATTGACCAATCACAGAATATTCTGGGAATAATCGATTGTCACTAGTTAATTTACTAATGACTAACGACATACGACTTATTGTAGAATGAGCCTTCGGGAAGGAATTTGATGGAATGTCTCGCACTGTTACTTCACTGCTCGAACGTCGCCGTGCAAATGACAACACGTAGGAAAGGAATTTGTCGGAGCGTCTCACCCCACTACAATTCTATTCAAGTGTCTCCATATAATAACAAGGCCGTGATACGTAAACAATGTTTACGCCGTCAATGTTTACGTCGCCAAGGCCGAACACCATGTTAGGTATTGCTAACTCGCTGCCGAGAAATATTTAGTAGTTCATATTATTTAAAAAATTAACAAATAATGTAAAGAAAGACGCGTCACTATTTCTTACATATCATGCGTATAATATTTAATTTTGATCAGTACATCCGACTTTCGGATGTGTTATTTCGTTGTAATATGATAAAGTACACATCATGTATGTACGATTAATGTTGGGAATATCGTGCAAAGTGCCACGCGATTATTCTAGTTCATTGTGTGATTAGTATGCACGATTGTAATTAATTGAGTTTCCGCGAGTGTGTGTGTTGTATAAATGCCGTGAAGAAACAGCGCAAAATATATATATATATCTAGTTATAAAAGTATATAACTAAATATATTTTTATCATTTTACATATATGTATAAATAGCCATTTCTGTAGATCTGCTTACAATTAGTATTAATTGCAAGGATTTGCTTTTAAAATGTTTTAAACTTCAACGAGAGATAAATAATCATTTTTTTATAATTTTTTTTTATTTGTCTTGCGATGCTTATTCTATCGCGTATTTTCAATAAATGAAATAAAGGTATTTATACACTTCGTTAATGTTTTAATATCGCGGGCGATATTACTCGATATCTCAAATTATGTTCACACGAATCAATGATTCAAATAAATCTTATTGTACATAATGAAAAGTTTATTTTACCGTTATTATAATATTATTTTTCTACACATATCTCGTCATATACATTTTAGTTATCAATATATACGAATAAAACGAGAACGAAAAAAAGAAAGAGAGAGATATCGGTATGGTTATTTGCATATAATATTATCAAATAAATTTACGCGATATTTATTTTTCAATTTTCATGTGCATGCATTTTCCTGTGTGTAAAGTTATCTGAAGAAATATATTATCGGACTATAATAAATATTTTTTCAAAACACATTGAATCTCGAAACCGAATGAGCTTCCACCAGAATTGATACCGCCGAATTTGAATTTCGGCTCAAGAGTAACACGGCTATAGATTCATGATAAAATAGCACGGAGGCGTTGGTAAATTCATGTAATTTGATTCGGTCAAGTTAACGAACCGTGTCGCTTGTAACATTCGTAGTTCAAGTTGGCCAAACAAAGGACCATTAAATATGCTAATGTCCACATGGACGAGCTCGTGGATGCGTTCACGAGATAAGTGTGAATGTCGTAAGTATCGCAAAGATTAGGATTCTTTAAAGTCTGTTTACGAGATTAATTTATCATGTCCCGTGGAGGCGTGATAAATTGTCTGAATTTTTCTAAAAATATCTAAAAAGTGTGATAATTTTTCACATATTTATTAAGCGCTTGGCGTTAAAGGAAAGAGATCCGATAAAGATTAAATCCATAATTTATCAGATTGATGAGTTTAGATTTTATATTGTACAATATATAATATATATTTTATCATTTTATATTTACTTACACAGCGAATATAAGCTTAGCTTTTTTAACAGTAAATACACATATATATCTTTTCTATTTATTTTATTTCTTAGAATTAAAAAAATATTTTATTTCTTATAATTCAAAAAATTGTTATTGTATAAATTGTTACAATCACCATAATAATTTGTCTTTTCTATAGCAATTCGTGTTTTATTTATAACAATTAATTCACTCTAATGGTCTTTAAAAGATTTCTACCATTGTCGTAAAATATACGGTGCCTATTTTTTAACAAGCTTTAAAAAAACGATGCGCTATATTTCTATCGATTTATGTGTAATTGTGAGCACAATTTGCATACTTCCATTTGTAAATGATATCGCCGAAATCGACGGGCGTACGCATACGCGATTTATCTCGCGAATATCCATCAACGTAATTCGCAAATACGCGCTCGAGGACGCGCTTATTAACATAAAAGCGGCATATCTCGCGATCTCAGAGAGACACGCGGCACTAATTTATCTCACCCGTTCGCTTTTACTTGCGTTATATTACACATACCGCCTACATAGCATCTGGGATCGGGAAATATCATTCGAACGGAATACGGTAGCGCATCAACTTTCCCTATCGTCGATCATACTCTCGCGAATGTAGCACCCCGGAACATGCGCACACGCGTGCACTTTTCAGATATAAATCTTTGATTGCCGACAGGAAGGTCTATGCGAGCGTCGTCGTATATTTATGTTTGCTTCTCTTCTTTCTATGCGGTTCTTTGAAGAGAGCCAGCACACTGCTGTATCTTTCACGTTAAGATAATAAGATTCCTTGCTCCTTGCCATTGGCCACTGAGGGTTTGACTTCTGTATCCTGGGTGGGTCGTTATCGATTTTAAATCATCGTGACATTAAGCGCAGCGTTACGAGAATTCTCCTGCGCCCTATGGGAAAGAATAATGTTAATTTTTCAGATATTCCCCCTCGTACACGCGCATTTCTCTCGTCACGAGTTATATCCCTAGGCGCTGCAACTAAGGGTATTTCACTTATTCATTATTATTCTTTGGAATAATTTATCTCTTCTTCCTGTCATTGACGTGACCAGAAATTGCGTGCTAAAATGAAACGGCATACACACACACTGCAAGTTACGAAAGATTTATACAAAATCTTTGAATGTCTTATAAAAAATTATCTCACTTATTTTGTATTATGTTCTATTTTTAAGAGTGTCCTGTTATGCGATAGTGTGGCGGCGACAATTGGTCCGCTGGGAAAATTGCTTTAAGCAAATTCGTCGGCAAACTTGGCGAACAGACGGCTTATTGCGATGCGAAGAACCGCGGCGAATTAATTTCGAGGAACTTGTTAGACCCGTCGTCGTTGCACGCGTTACCGAGCAACCGCCACGGATTTAATTATGCGACTCACGTAAACGCGCGAGGAAACTTTATGCTACCGTATTTTATAATTATCTTACAATTATAACTATCTTTCGTAATCTCGTATCATCATTCGATATTTAAATCGGGAATTTAAGATTGGCGCTAAATACAAAAAAAAAAAGAGTATACGTCTTACTTTATATTCCAATGTTTTTGTGTTCTTTTACCATCTCGGGCATATCTTACCCAGGGGCGTTGGAAGATGCGACGCTACGGGACCTCGACTTTGTCATTCCGTTAATCGCCGTTGGCGATGTCATCGTGGAAAGTTTTGCCATTCGCCCGGCGGGATAGATGCAGTCAAGAAAATCCGCACTTTTCCAAACGACCCTACTTTCTCGGTAGTTCCCTTCGAGAGATCGAGCCGTCGCGCTTCGTAACGAAGAAACTAGATTTACTCCTGCAACTTTATACGCCGTGCTCGTTGCTGCCGGAACTCCCTCCCTGCCTTTCGAATTACGATGCTCTCGATTGATTCGATTCGACTCGCAATTCGACGCCGCACGCTTTTACACGCGACCGTACTTTACGCAGCTATCGTCACATCCTCTCGATTATGAAGAAGAGGTCACGCATGATCGCGAAGCGTGACCACCCTCGGCGTGACTCATTCGTCATTTCGCGGATTCATCCCCCAAATTGATGGTCTTGGCATCTTGTCATCATCGTCGTCACGATGATATTTTTATAAGACACATGGAATCAAAGCTCAACAATTTTATTATGAAATGAATGAATCATCTTGACAGTTTGTAATTTTTAATATTTGCGTGAAGATGAAAAATGTATAGCGAAATGTACGATAATATAATTTCCAGCAGTAAATAGCAAAAAGTTTCGGAATCGCTGGCACCGCAACGGAAAACTCCGTACTCGGAGCAGTTCATCAAAATGAGATAAAGTATTCGTTCCAAGTTCACGGGATGTTTGCCCTGCGCTTTTTATTTTTCTTCGCAGCCCCGCTCCGCGTTTCCGTTCTTCCGCCGGCGTATCTAGCGCAACGCAAACGAGTCGATTTTTCTAGCGAGAGAACTCGCGAAAAAATGGAAGAAGAACGATGTATGCAAAGTGGCGCGGCCGACCTTGAAGGAAACCAAAGTTGGACGATAAATTTTCATGCGACGCCGGCAGAGCCACGACGAGTCGCGGGGGCCAAAGGGAATCACCCTGGTGTAACTTTCGAGCACGTTGATTATAATTGTGATTTATGCCAAGGACTTCGTCCCTTTCTCCCTCCCTCTCCCTTTCTCTCTCTCTCTCTTTCTCTTTCTTCTTCCTGCTTTTTGCTTATATTTTCTCGTTCCAACACCCGCTTCTCACCCTCTTCTCCTTTGCTCTTCTGCTTCTTCGCTACTGTATCAGCGGGGGGTTATAGACGACGCTCGATGATAGAATACGCATTAGGGTGTTATTACGAGTCAGTGTTGTACTAAAGTTCGAGAAGTATACGCGGGTAGAAAACTGACGTATTTTGAGAGGAAGATAGAATGGTTCCTCAAGCCCGTGGAGTCAAAGTAGTTACTGTATCGTCCAGTGCAATCCGTACACAATACCAGTTGTGTGAGCAAGATTTAACTTTGCATAAATTTACATAAGACTGAGATTTTCAGATAGCCTTGGCCATTTAATAATAGAATGGCGCGTGTCGACTGGATACACGAGATTTCTCCGCGTATATACTGCCTAGCTTTCCGCCAAATAATGTATTTTATTAGAAGCAACACAGAGTGTAAAATTAGTTGGAATTTGCTAAAGCAACAAGAAACTGCAGACCAACCGTATTTTCAATTTGGAACTATGGAAATGTTCGCATTTGAATTTCTATTTTTCGCCGCAGCTCCTGCAAGTCGTTTTCCATGCATAACAACCATTTCATTATCCTTGAACTACAACACGGTGGGGCCCTTTAGATTTTCCAGTTGAAAACTACATAAACTACGTGCCATGTATGAACCGCGAAGCACGCGCGAGAAATTTTTCGAGTATCTCTGAACCAAGATAGTTTGAAGAGTCACAAAAGGTCTGTGTAAAGCGGAAGAATCTTGACATCATCGTTATTTCTTGAATTTCGCTTCTTCATATTTTATATAAATATATAAAGCATTTTATAAATTGATATTACAATAAAGAGAACGGAAAGTGAGCTACATATAAAGTTTAACAATGATACATATGTAATTGATATATATGCGATTTTCCACTTAAATTTTCTTTTATATTATATTTGTTGCCCGAGTAAAAAATGAATACTAAAAAATCGCGCAACAAGCATATCCTGTCAAGATTCTTGCACGTTACTAGATGGCTCCGTTCCTCCATGATCCGTGACGAACGCCTTTCTTTATGTTTATTTAATCAAGATTCTCCGACGAATGTCACTGTTTCCCCTCTAGTCTCTCCGGTGTCACGACTTGATGTCCCTTCACGGTTTCGCATCCAGTGGATTGAGGGGATAGTATATACTATCTCTATCCTCCCTTTTATCAATACTGTAGGGGAAAAGGGAGGAGACGAGGGGCTGTCTGATTTATATATAAACCATTTCAATTTTGTAACTTTACTCTAATATCCTCCATATTTCTCGTACATATGACAAGCAATACCGAACTATCAGTCAATTAACAAACAATATGATCCTTGTTGTATATCGCGCAGACGCACTTTAAGAAGATTCAATTAACGGCGCGCACTAATTGTTCCGCGGCAAGTCATTATGTGGCAAGGTATTTGACGTTTCTAAGGTAACGGCTTCGCGTTCACGAGGGTCCGAACGAACAAATATACGTTCCTGCGTTTCATCCGTTCGGCAAACGTCAACCCCTCGGACCGCGCTGTCTGTCATTCCAGACTTTGGGGATGCCAGACAACGAGATGCGGAGCTGCGTGAAAGAGCGAGCGAGAAAGAGATAGAGAGAGAGAGAGAGAGAGAGAAACAACGGAGGGAACGACAGGGATCGCTAGAGACCAGGAAAGAGACAGGATATAGGTATTGTCTGCAGGAAATGGGACGAGGGTTGCGCGCAACATTCGCTCGCGAGAGGGATGCGAAAGGAGCGAGTTCGAGCTGATAATCCCGAGAAAGAACGGCTTAGCGGCTAAGTTGTCGAGCTTATCTTGCGCTTTTTGCTTCAAATAGAAGTGATGCAAGCCACGCGGTGTAAGACACCGCTAGCGTTCTCTTTCTCTCGTTTTTTTTTTTTCGAAGAAGACGCTTTCGCAAATTTGTGCATTCAACGTTAGAAATTTATTACTCGCGCGCGAAAAAGTTCACACGAATAAAAAGTTTAATAATGAGTCGATTATTACAGTCACGCGTTACATCCACTCGCGATATTAATAATTACGTAGAACTGATAATAGTGTCCGTTGAAGAAAACCAATGAAATTGTATTTCTTTTATATCCTCGGGAATTGCGAGAAAACTTTTCTCGTTTAGCCCTCCAATTTGTGTTGATAAACTCTCGCGTGAGGCGAGTTACTCCTTTCCGCTTCCTTTACCCTGGATACATTTCTCTAATCAAATAACTCCCCTTTTCATCTAATATACGAACGGGCTAAGTGTCTTCGTCTTGGCTGCGCGAGCTTATCTTCTCTCTCGAATCCAACAAGATACACGAAATGATATCGGACTTGAGGTAAAACGGGAAAAAATTCGAAGAAATCATATTTGCTGTAAAATCTCTACGCGTGTATAAAATATCTCTCATACATAAGAGGACGGATGTATTTTTTTATGACGTTCGTAGCACGAAAGAATATTCCCGTCGATCTGCGCTATCCTATGCAACGTCAAACACTTTCCCGATGATACGTTCCTTCAAATAACCGTAGTACGCCATTATATTGAGTACAATGTCTCCGCAGCTAGGCACTCGTCCAATATTGCCTACACCCGGAATATTGTCTCAATGTGGAATTTCATATCGCGTACGATGGAAATCGAGGAGATTGAGACCCCACGTACGAAAGACACGAGGAGACAAATCACCGAATGTCGAGACTTTTTTTTCACGATTGGATCATATCGCGCATTATTGCTCTACCGATAGTTGGTGCATCGCGTCGGGAAAAGCCAGCGAAAAAGAGGCATCAATGAAAAATATCCGGCAGCGACTGAGGAGAGGAACAACGTTTCTTACGCGGCAAGTCACGGCTTGCATTTTTCAACGTCGAAACTTCTTCTTCGCTGCCGGCCCCGCGGGACGTTAAACGTAAGAATCGGAAAGAAAGTCACAGAAAGAAACTCCCTCGGCGTCCCCAGATGGACATTTACAAAAATCTCAAATGAAAAGTCTAAAACACCTCCGGCTATTCCGCGCGTGCCCCTATGGAAAATTTCTCTTACACTCGTCAGGAAATGTGAAAGCTCACGAACGCCGCGATAACGAATGCCGCGAAACGCATCTTCAATGATGGAAAGGTTGAGATAATTTTGTTAATTTTTTATCGGAAACATGCGTTCGAAGGTTTTATCGCCCCTATGAGACCCGTGTTTGCTCTGTTGGACTTTGAAGTCGTTAACATTGACAGGCAATTACCTGGACGTCAACCGTGCGTGTTTATGTACATTATTATTCCGTAAAATATATTTAGAAAAATATTATATTTATATATATTTTAGATTTTATAGAAAATAATGTATATTTCGCATATATACATAGAATATTTTTCGGCAGCGAATTAGCAACATCTTACATGAAATGCGGCCTTGGCGGCGTAAACATTGGCGCGCTATTGTTTACGTATCACAGTCTTCTTATTATTTATACGAAGATACTCGAGCAGTAAGGTAGTAGTGCGAGACGCTACATCAAATTCCTTTCCAAAACGCGACGGCGACAGGTATTCGAAAATAATTTGATAAGATTAATATTTAATTATCTTTTACATATCCTGAATAGTAATTATAATTTAATAAAATAATAAATTTCGTTACGATCTTTCAATCATTTTTAAAAATATATTTGAAAAAAACAACTTTTGCATACTGAATTTATTATTGAGTAGCTATAATAAAATAGATTGTTAGAAAAGAGTGTAGTCAATCTTTTTGCATTGCATCAAAGACAATTATTATTGAAAAATATATGTGTTTATAAAAAATATAAAAATATATTATATACATACATGTATGTGTGTACAATATTTTTATATCTTATTTTCTTTGTCGCAGACACACACACGATACATTATCAATATTCAAATAAAATAAGAATAAAATTTAAAGCAATCAATAAATGGCAAAATAGAATCAAAATGAATACAGAAAAACGGTTGACTCTTCAACAAATACGGGCAACAATCCTCTCTTCGTCATTTTCCACCATTTTCCCAAAGTAGAAGCACCGACGTCGAAATATCCCAACGCGACCCTCCATTCTCTCTTCAAGTATAATTTCCATACTTCAAGTACGTTCCATTCAGAGTCTCGACCGCCGCTTTTTCAAGTATCTCGCTCTGCTGGTTGCATGCGAGAACGTAACGCGACGGGCATTAAAGGGGATGAAACGAAACGCGCGTGACACAGATTTAGATAAAATGCGCCCTACAAGACATACCGTGCACGTGCACATACGTGTACCTATGCGTGTGTGTAAGACGGGCTTAAGCGTGGAATTATAGAATTAGAATCGGCGATTGCGATATCCCTTTATCGTGCGGCAGCACTACGCGGATCCCGGACGTTTTCGAGGGGATATCTCTCTCTCATCCCCGGTTCTCATCCGACCCCCTGTCCGACCCCTCAATCCCGACGCCAGAGACAGAGGAGCAGAACGAGACGGGCGTGTGCGCGACCGAACGTGGTCCGTGTTCCGAGTTCCGAGGAATAAATCCGCTCGTACTCTCGACGTACATGCGGACCGGCAGCTACGTCGGTTAGCGCGTACACCCACGAGATTTCCATAATTTGAATTGTAAAAGTATTCGGGCGCCAATTGCAGCCTCCGAATTTATGCAGTCCACCCTCGTGACTCGCGTCCCGTCTACCCGACACGATAACGCGCGACTGTCCCTTAAGGCGGACTTTACACATGGGAAATATCGGAGCGCACTCGTCTCGCGAATTTAAACTTGAATGCGGCTCCTCTCGAATTAAGCTCTTTTACGGTGAATTATCACGAGTTGCTCGGCGAAAGTTAATTAGGCGGCGCGGACTCGAGACGGAGCTGCCTACCGGAGTAATTACGCGCGATAAAAAAGTTTTGCGATCCGTCCGATCGTCGCGAACGGCAAACTGTTTCGCATTACTTAATTCTACGGTACTTTTCGAAATTATAAAAGCAATCAATCCAGCCAAATCCGACACGAATTGAAACTAATTAGCACGATATTTTTATTTGTGAACGCATTTCGCGAGTCTACTGTATGTTTTTCTGCTCTTTGTATCCCGAAAAAGGAACGTAGATTACGTAGTGCGTTCTCAAAATGAAAATTTATGTGAACCGCTCGTCAGAGAAGACCCTCTTCGAATCTACAACGGTGTTCGCATAAAAAAAAAAGATTGAGTCGACTCCATAAAAAATGATGTCGGTCCACGATGACGATGCGGGACTGACAGCGAACGGGGCTATGCGGGTTGTACGGTGGGCGCGCTCGACTTTTAAATTGCTGCCTGTCTGAGAGACAGGTGAGGACTTGGGGGATTGGGACACGATGAAATACAGAAATGAAATACAGGAATAAGGGACAAAATCTAACGTTACCTACGCACACAACAATGAGATAATGAATTTGGAGAAGCACAATTCCAAGAAAAAATCCTCGGTGACAGACCGAACAAATCATTTTCGAGTTCGGGGTGGAGTTCCGAATAGGTGAACCCTCCGATTTTTTTGAAACTACACTATTTTTTGTATTTTTGAACGCTGATTACGAATATGATAATGAAAATTTGCGACAAGGTCATTTTCAAGGTCAAAACTAAAAAAAACTGAAAAAATATAACTTTTTAAATATTATTTCGATAAATATTGATGTAAGAAAAAAATGTGTCAAATAAAAGTTGTAGTTCTTGTAAAAATACATCATTTATGTTCTATACATTTTTTGCGTAAAACTGAAAGTTTTCGAGAAAATCGATGTTAAAGAATAAAAACGGCAGGTGAAGTTCCGAAAAGTGCTCACCTCTGATTTTTTTGAAACTCAGTATTCTTACGTATTTTGATGCACTGATTACGAATATCATAATGAAAATTGGTGCATCTCTCATTTTCATAGTGAAAATCATGAAAAACCCATAACAATTTTAGATCTTACAAAGAAAAACATTTTATGTCTTATTAATTTTTACCGTACGATAGTTTTCAACAAAAACGATGGAATCTAAATCTTATATCTGTTCTCCCATCTAAGCATGTACTTTGCAGTACATATACGATTCCACATGGGTTTACAACTTTCCACGTAGAGCGAGGTTCCACGCAAACCTATTTGTCTAGTTTTTCGGTAGTGGAGCCCCCCGCAGGGGGGCGGAACCCACTGTTTCCACGCATACACTTTTCCACGCGAAGCGAGGTTCCACATGGGTTTGCAACTTTCCACGCAGAGCGAAGTTCCACGCAAACCTATTTGTCTAGTTTTTCGGTAGTGGAGCCCCCCGCAGAAGGGCGGAACCCACTGTTTCCACGCATACACTTTTCCACGCGAAGCGAGGTTCCACATGGGTTTGCAACTTTCCACGCAGAGCGAAGTTCCACGCAAACCTATTTGTCTAGTTTTTCGGTAGTGGAGCCCCCCGCAGAAGGGCGGAACCCACTGTTTCCACGCATACACTTTTCCACGCGAAGCGAGGTTCCACATGGGTTTGCAACTTTCCACGCAGAGCGAAGTTCCACGCAAACCTATTTGTCTAGTTTTTCGGTAGTGGAGCCCCCCGCAGAAGGGCGGAACCCACTGTTTCCACGCATACACTTTTCCACGCGAAGCGAGGTTCCACATGGGTTTGCAACTTTCCACGCAGAGCGAAGTTCCACGCAAACCTATTTGTCTAGTTTCTCGGTAGTGGAGCCCCCCGCAGGGGGGCGGAACCCACTGTTTCCACGCATACACTTTTCCACGCGAAGCGAGGTTCCACATGGGTTTGCAACTTTCCACGCAGAGCGAAGTTCCACGCAAACCTATTTGTCTAGATTTTCGGTAGTGGAGCCCCCCGCAGAAGGGCGGAACCCACTGTTTCCACGCATACACTTTTCCACGCGAAGCGAGGTTCCACATGGGTTTGCAACTTTCCACGCAGAGCGAAGTTCCACGCAAACCTATTTGTCTAGATTTTCGGTAGTGGAGCCCCCCGCAGAAGGGCGGAACCCACTGTTTCCACGCATACACTTTTCCACGCGAAGCGAGGTTCCACATGGGTTTGCAACTTTCCACGCAAAGCGAGGTTCCACGCAAACTTATTTGTCTAGTTTGTCGGTAGTGGAGCCCCCCGCAGGGGGGCGGAACCCACTGTTTCCACGCATACACTTTTCCACGCGAAGCGAGGTTCCACATGGGTTTGCAACTT